>NC_057808.1:112641235-112659465 GCF_018294505.1 Triticum aestivum
AGGACTAAGTTCATGATAAATTTAAGTTCAATTAATCATATTACTTAAGAACTCCCACTTAGATAGACATCCCTCTAATCCTCTAAGTGATCACGTGATCCATATCAACTAAACCATGTCCGATCATCACGTGAGATGGAGTAGTTTCAATGGTGAACATCACTATGTTGATCATATCTACTATATGATTCACGCTCGACCTTTCGGTCTCCGTGTTCCGAGGCCATATCTGCATATGCTAGGCTCTTCAAGTTTAACCTGAGTATTCCGCGTGTGCAACTGTTTTGCACCCGTTGTATTTGAACGTAGAGCCTATCACACCCGATCATCACGTGGTGTCTCAGCACGAAGAACTTTCGCAACGGTGCATACTCAGGGAGAACACTTTTATCTTGAAATTTTAGTGAGAGATCATCTTATAATGCTACCGTCAATCAAAGCAAGATAAGATGCATAAAAGATAAACATCACATGCAGTCAATATAAGTGATATGATATGGCCATCATCATCTTGTGCTTGTGATCTCCATCTCCGAAGCACCGTCATGATCACCATCGTCACCGGCGCGACACCTTGATCTCCATCGTAGCATCGTTGTCGTCTCGCCAACTATTGCTTTTACGACTATCGCTACCGTTTAGTGATAAAGTAAAACAATTACATGGCGATTGCATTACATACAATAAAGCGACAACCATATGGCTCCTGCCAGTTGCCGATAACTCGGTTACAAAACATGATCATCTCATACAATAAAATATAGCATCATGTCTTGACCAAATCACATCACAACATGCCCTGCAAAAACAAGTTAGACGTCCTCTACTTTGTTGTTGCAAGTTTTACGTGGCTGCTACGGGCTTAGCAAGAACCGTTCTTACCTGCGCATCAAAACCACAATGATAGTTTGTCAAGTTGGTGCTGTTTTAACCTTCGCAAGGACCGGGCGTAGCCACACTCGGTTCAACTAAAGTGAGAGAGACAGACACCCGCCAGTCACCTTTAAGCAACGAGTGCTCGCAACGGTGAAACCAGTCTCGCGTAAGCGTACGCGTAATGTCGGTCCGGGCCGCTTCATCTCACAATACCGCTGAACCAAAGTATGACATGCTGGTAAGCAGTATGACTTATATCGCCCACAACTCACTTGTGTTCTACTCGTGCATATAACATCAACGCATAAAACCAGGCTCTGATACCACTGTTGGGGAACGTAGTAATTTCAAAAAAATTCTACGCACATGCAAGATCATGGTGATGCATAGCAACGAGAGGGGAGAGTGTTGTCCACGTACCCTCGTAGACTGAAAGCGGAAGCGTTAACACAACGTGGTTGATGTAGTCGTACGTCTTCACGATCCGGCCGATCAAGTACCGAACGCACGGCACCTCCGAGTTCAGCACACGTTCAGCTCGATGACGTCCCTCGAACTCCGATCCAGCCGAGTGTTGAGGGAGAGTTTCGTCAGCACGACGGCGTGGTGACGATGATGATGTTCTACCGACGCAGGGCTTCGCCTAAGCACCACTACGATATTATCGAGGTGTAATATGGTGGAGGGGGGCACCGCACACGGCTAAGAGATCAATAGATCAAATTGTTGTGTCTATGGGGTGCCCCCCTGCCCCCGTGTATAAAGGAGCAAGGGGGAGGCAGCCGGCCAAGGAGGAGGGCGCGCCAAGGGGGGAATCCTACTCCCACCAGGAGTAGGACTCCTCCTTTCCTTGTTGGAGTAGGAAAAGAGAAGGGAGAAGGAGAAAGAAGGAAGGGGGCGCCCCCCCTCCCTAGTCCAATTCGGACTAGTCCATGGGGAGGGGTGCGGCCACCCTTTGGGGCCTTTCTCTCCTTTCCCGTATGGCCCATTAAGGCCCAATACGAATTCCCGTAACTCTCCGGTACTCCGAAAAATACCCGAATCACTCGGAACCTTTCCGAAGTCCGAATATAGTCGTCCAATATATCGATCTTTACATCTCGGCCATTTCGAGACTCCTCGTTATGTCCCCGATCTCATCCGGGACTCCGAACTCCTTCGGTACATCAAAACACATAAACTCATAATATAACCGTCATCGTAACGTTAAGCGTGCGGACCCTACGGGTTCGAGAACTATGTAAACATGACCGAGACACCTCTCCGGTCAATAACCAATAGCGGAACCTGGATGCTCATATTGGCTCCCACATATTCTACGAAGATCTTTATCGGTCAGACCGCATAACAACATACGTTGTTCCCTTTGTCATTGGTATGTTAGTTGCCCGAGATTCGATCGTCGGCATCTCGATACCTAGTTCAATCTCGTTACCGGCAAGTCTCTTTACTCGTTCCGTAATACATCATCTCGCAACTAACTCATTAGTTATAATGCTTGCAAGGCTTATAGTGATGTGCATTACCGAGTGGGCCTAGAGATACCTCTCCGACAATCGGAGTGACAAATCCTAATCTCGAAATACGCCAACCCAACAAGTACCTTCGGAGACACCTGTAGAGCACCTTTATAATCACCCAGTTACGTTGTGACGTTTGGTAGCACACAAAGTGTTCCTCCGGTAAACAAGAGTTGCATAATCTCATAGTCATAGGAACATGTATAAGTCATGAAGAAAGCAATAGCAACATACTAAACGATCGAGTGCTAAGCTAACGGAATGGGTCAAGTCAATGACATCATTCTCCTAATGATGTGATCCCATTAATCAAATGACAACTCATGTCTATGGCTAGGAAACATAACCATCTTTGATCAACGAGCTAGTCAAGTAGAGGCATACTAGTGACACTCTGTTTGTCTATGTATTCACACATGTATCAAGTTTCCGGTTAATACAATTCTAGCATGAATAATAAACATTTATCATGATATAAGGAAATAAATAATAACTTTATTAGTGCCTCTAGGGCATATTTCCTTCATATGTTTCCTAGCCATAGACAAAGAGTTGTCATTTGATTAACGGGATTACATCATTAGGAGAATGATGTGATTGACTTAGACCCATTCCGTTGGCTTAGCACTTGATCGTTTAGTATGTTGCTATTGCTTTCTTCACGACTTATACATGTTCCAATGACTATGAGATTATGCAACTCCCGTTTATCGGAGGAACACTTTGTGTGCTACCAAACGTCACAACGTAACTGCGTGATTATAAAGGTGCTCTACAGGTGTCTCCGAAGGTACTTGTTGGGTAGGCGTATTTCGAGATTAGGATTTGTCACTCCGATTGTCGGAGAGGTATCTCTGGGCCCACTCAGTAATGCACATCACTTAAGCCTTGCAAGCATTGCAACTAATGAGTTAGTTGCGGGATGATGTATTACGGAACGAGTAAAGAGACTTGCCGGTAACGAGATTGAACTAGGTATTGAGATACCGACGATCGAATCTCGGGCAAGTAACATACCGATGACAAAGGGAACAACGTATGTTGTTATGCGGTTTGACCGATAAAGATCTTCGTAGAATATGTAGGAGCCAATATGAGCATCCAGGTTCCGCTATTGGTTATTGACCGGAGACATGTCTCGGTCATGTCTACATAGTTCTCGAACCCGTAGGGTCCGCACGCTTAAAGTTCGATGACAGTTATATTATGAGTTTATGTGTTTTGATGTACCGAAGGTTGTTCAGAGTCCCGGATGTGATCACGGACATGACGAGGAGTCTCGAAATGGTCGAGACGTAAAGATCGATATATTGGACGACTATGTTTGGACACCGGAAGTGTTCCGGGAGGTTTAGGACATTTATCGGAGTACCGAGGGTTACCGAAACCCCCCCGGGAGACTAATGGGCCTATTGGGCCCTAGTGGAGATGAGGAGGGGCAGCCTAGGGCAGCCCCCCCCCCCCCCAATCTGAATTGGACAAGGAGGGGGGCGGCGCCCCCCTTTCCTTTCCCCCTCTCTCCTTCCCTCTCCTCTCCTACTCCCACATGGCAGGAGGGAGTCCTACTCCCGGTGGGAGTAGGACTCCTCATGGGGCGCGCCAAGGGTGGCCGGCCCCCTCCCCCTCCTCCACTCCTTTATATACGGGGAGGGAGGCACCCCTTGGAGACACAACAATTGATCCCTTGGATCTCTTAGCCGTGTGCGGTGCCCCCCTCCACTATAATCTCTCTCGATAATATCGTAGCGGTGCTTAGGCGAAGCCCTGCGTCGGTAGAACATCATCATCGTCACCACGCCGTCGTGCTGACGGAACTCTCCCTCAAAGCTTGGCTGGATCGGAGTTCGTGGGACGTCATCGAGTTGAACTTGTGCTGAACTTGGAGGTGCCTTGCGTTTGGTACTTGATCGGTCGGATCATGAAGACGTATGACTACATCAACCGCGTTGTGCTAACGCTTTCGCTTTTGGTCTATGAGGGTACATGGACATACTCTCCCCTCTCATTGCTATGCATCACCATGATCTGGCGTGTGCGTAGGAATTTTTTTGAAATTACTACGTTCCCCAACAGTGGCATCCGAGCCAGGTTTTATGCGTTGATGTTATATGCACGAGTAGAACACAAGTGAGTTGTGGGCGATACAAGTCATACTGCTTACCAGCATGTCACACTTTGGTTCGGCGGTATTTTTGGATGAAGCGGCCCGGACCGACATTACGCGTACGCTTACGCGAGACTAGTTCTACCGACGTGCTTTGCACACATGTGGCTGGCGGGTGTCAGTTTCTCCAACTTTAGTTGAACCGAGACTGGCTACGCCCGGTCCTTGAGAAGGTTAAAACAGCACTAATTTGACGAACTATCATTGTGGTTTTGATGCGTAGGTAAGAATGCTTCTTGCTCAGCCCGTAGCAGCCACGTAAAACTTGCAACAACAAAGTAGAGGACGTCTAACTTGTTTTTGCAAGGCATGTTGTGATGTGATGTGGTCAAGACATGATGCTATATTTAATTGTATGAGATGATCATGTTTTGTAACCGAGTTATCGGCAACTAGCAGGAGCCATATGGTTGTCGCTTTATTCTATGCAATGCAATCGCCCTGTAATTGATTTACTTTATCACTAAGCGGTAGCGATAGTAGTAGAAGCAATACTTGGCGAGACGACAACGATGCTATGATGGAGATCAAGGTGTCGCGCCGGTGACGATGGTGATCATGACGGTGCTTCAGAGATGGAGATCACAAGCACAAGATGATGATGGCCATATCATATCACTTATATTGATTGCATGTGATGTTTATCTTTTATGCATCTTATTTTGCTTTGATTGAAGGTAGCATTATAAGATGATCTCTCACTAAATTTCAAGATAAAAGTGTTCTCCCTGAGTATGCACCATTGCCAAAGTTCGTCGTGCCCAGACACCACGTGATGATCGGGTGTGATAAGCTCTACGTCCATCTACAACGGGTACAAGCCCATTTTGCACACGCAGAATACTCAAGTTAAACTTGACGAGCCTAGTATATGCAGATATGGCCTCGGAACACTAAGACTGAAAGGTCGAGCGTGAATCATATAGTAGATATGATCAACATAGTGATGTTCACCATTGAAAACTACTCCATTTCACGTGATGATCGGTTATGGTTTAGTTGATTTGGATCACGTGATCACTTAGATGATTAGAGGGATGTCTATCTAAGTGGTAGTTCTTAAGTAATATGATTAATTGAACTTAAATTTATCATGAACTTAGTACCTGATAGTATTTTGCATGTCTATGTTTGTTGTAGATAGATGGCTCGTGCTCTTGTTCCGTTGAATTTTAATGCGTTCCTTGAGAAAGCAAAGTTGAAAGATGATGGTAGCAATTACACAGACTGGGTCCGTAACTTGAGGATTATCCTCATTGCTGCACAGAAGAATTACGTCCTGGAAGCACCGCTAGGTGCCAAACCTGCTGCAGGAGCAACACCAGATGTTATGAACGTTTGGCAGAGCAAAGCTGATGACTACTCGATAGTTCAGTGTGCCATGCTTTACGGCTTAGAACCGGGACTTCAACGACGTTTTGAACATCATGGAGCATATGAGATGTTCCAGGAGTTGAAGTTAATATTTCAAGCAAATGCCCGGATTGAGAGATATGAAGTCTCCAATAAGTTCTACAGCTGCAAGATGGAGGAGAATAGTTCTGTCAGTCAGCATATACTCAGAATGTCTGGGTATAACAATCACTTGATTCAACTGGGAGTTAATCTTCCGGATGATAGCGTCATTGACAGAATTCTTCAATCACTGCCACCAAGCTACAAGAGCTTCGTGATGAACTATAACATGCAAGGGATGGATAAGACGATTCCCGAGCTCTTCGCAATGCTAAAGGCTGCGGAGGTAGAAATCAATAAGGAGCATCAAGTGTTGATGGTCAACAAGACCACCAGTTTCAAGAAAAAGGGCAAAGGGAAGAAGAAGGGGAACTTCAAGAAGAACAACAAACAAGTTGCTGCTCAAGAGAAGAAACCCAAGTCTGGACCTAAGCCTGAGACTGTGTGTTTCTACTGCAAGCAGACTGGTCACTGGAAGCGGAACGGCCCCAAGTATTTGGCGGATAAGAAGGATGGCAAGGTGAACAAAGGTATATGTGATATACATGTTATTGATGTGTACCTTACCAGAGCTTGTAGTAGCACCTGGGTTTTTGATACTGGTTCTGTTGCTAATATTTGCAACACAAAACAGGAACTACGGATTAAGCGAACACTGGCTAAGGACGAGGTGACGATGCGCGTGGGAAATGGTTCCAAAGTCGATGTGATCGCCGTCGGCACGCTACCTCTACATCTACCTTCGGGATTAGTTTTAGACCTAAATAATTGTTATTTGGTGCCAGGGTTGAGCATGAACATTATATCTGGATCTTGTTTGATGCGAGACAGTTATTCATTTAAATCTAAGAATAATGGTTGTTCTATTTATATGAGTAATATCTTTTATGGTCATGCACCCTTGAAGAGTGGTCTATTTTTGATGAATCTCGATAGTAGTGATACACATATTCATAATATTGAAGCCAAAAGATGCAGAGTTGATAATGATAGTGCAACTTTTTTGTGGCACTGCCGTTTGGGTTATATTGGCGTAAAGCGCATGAAGAAACTTCATACTGATGGACTTTTGGAATCACTTGATTATGAATCACTTGGTACTTGCGAACCATGCCTCATGGGCAAGATGACTAAAACGCCGTTCTCCGGAACTATGGAGCGAGCAACTGATTTATTGGAGATCACACATACTGATGTATGTGGTCCAATGGATGTTGAGGCTCGCGGCAGGTATCGTTATTTTGTCACCTTCACAGATGATTTAAGTAGATATGGGTATATCTACTTAATGAAACATAAGTCTGAAACATTTGAAAAGCTCAAAGAATTTCAGAGTGACGTTGAGAATCATCGTAACAAGAAAACAAAATTTCTGCGATCTGATCGTGGAGGAGAATATCTGAGTTACGATTTTGGTCTACATTTGAAACAATGTGGAATAATTTCGCAACTCACGCCACCCGGAACACCACAGCGCAATGGTGTGTCCGAACATCGTAATCGTACTTTACTAGATATGGTGCGATCTATGATGTCTCTTACTGAATTACCGCTATCGTTTTGGGGTTATGCTTTAGAGAGGGCCGCATTCACGTTAAATAGGGCACCATCAAAATCCGTTGAGACGATGCCTTATGAACTGTGGTTTGGCAAGAAACCAAAGTTGTCATTTCTTAAAGTTTGGGGCTGCGATGCTTATGTGAAAAAGCTTCAACCTGATAAGCTCGAACCCAAATTGGAGAAATGTGTCTTCATAGGATACCCAAAGGAAACTGTTGGGTACACCTTCTATCACAGATCCGAAGGCAAGACATTCGTTGTGAAGAATGGATCCTTTCTAGAGAAGGAGTTTCTCTCGAAAGAAGTGAGTGGGAGGAAAGTAGAACTTGATGAGGTAACAGTACCTTCTCCCTTATTGGAAAATAGTTCATCATAGAAACCGGTTCCTGTAACGTCTACACCAATTAGTGAGGAAGTTAATGATGATGATCATGAAACTTCAGATCAAGTTATTACTGAACCTCGTAGGTCAACCAGAGTATGATCCGCACCAGAGTGGTACGGTAATCCTGTTCTGGAGGTTATGTTACTAGACCATGACGAACCTATGAACTATGAAGAAGCGATGGTGAGCCCAGATTCCGCAAAATGGCTTGAGGCCATGAAATCTGAGATGGGATCCATGTATGAGAACAAAGTATGGACTTTGGTTGACTTGCCCGATGATCGGCAAGTCATTGAGAATAAATGGATCTTCAAGAAGAAGACTGACGCTAACGGTAATGTTACTGTCTATAAAGCTCGACTTGTTGCAGAAGGTTTTCGACAAGTTCAAGGGATTGACTATGATGAGACCTTCTCTCCCGTAGTGATGCTTAAGTCTGTCCGAATCATGTTAGGAATTGCCGCATTTTATGATTATGAAATTTGGCAAATGGATGTCAAAACTGCATTCCTGAATGGATTTCTGGAAGAAAAGTTGCATTTGATGCAACCAGAAGGTTTTGTAGATCCAAAGGGAGCTAAAAAAGTATGCAAGCTCCAGCGATCCATTAATGGACTGGTGCAAGCCTCTCGGAGTTGGAATAAACGTTTTGGTAGTGTGATCAAAGCATATGGTTTTATACAGACTTTTGAAAAAGCCTGTATTTACAAGAAAGTGAGTGGGAGCACTGTAGCATTTCTGATATTATATGTGGATGACATATTGTTGATTGGAAATGATATAGAATTTCTGGATAGCATAAAAGGATATTTGAATAAGAGTTTTTCAATGAAGGACCTCGGTGAAGCTGCTTATATATTGGGCATCAAGATCTATAGAGATAGATCGAGACGCTTAATTGGACTTTCACAAAGCACATACCTTGACAAAGTTTTGAAGAAGTTCAAAATGGATCAAGCAAAGAAAGGGTTCTTGCCTGTGTTACAAGGTGTGAAGTTTAGTAAGACTCAATGCCCGACCACTGCATAAGATAGAGAGAAAATGAAAGATGTTCCCTATGCTTCAGCCATAGGCTCTATCATGTATGCAATGCTGTGTACAAGACCTGATGTGTGCCTTGCTATTAGTTTAGCACGGAGGTACCAAAGTAATCCAGGACTGGATCACTGGACAGCGGTCAAGAACATCCTGAAATACCTGAAAAGGACGAAGGATATGTTTCCCGTTTATGGAGGTGACAAAGAGCTCGTCGTAAATGGTTACGTCGATGCAAGCTTTGACACTGATCCGGACGATTCTAAATCGCAAACCGGATACGTGTTTTTGTTGAACGATGGAGCTGTTAGTTGGTGCAGTTCTAAACAAAGCGTCGTAGCGGGATCTACATGTGAAGCGGAGTACATAGCTGATTCGGAAGCAGCAAATGAAGGAGTTCATATCCGATCTAGATGTCATACCTAGTGCATCGGCACCAATGAAAATCTTTTGTGACAATACTGGTGCAATTGCTTTGGCAAAGGAATCCAGATTTCACAAGAGAACCAAGCACATCAAGAGACGCTTCAACTCCATCCGGGATCAAGTCCAGGTGGGAGACATAGAGATTTGCAAGATACATACAGATCTGAATGTTGCAGACTAACTGACTAAGCCTCTTCCACGAGCAAAACATGATCAGCACCAAGGCTACATGGGTGTTAGAATCATTACTGTGTAATCTAGATTATTGACTCTAGTGCAAGTGGGAGACTGAAGGAAATATGCCCTAGAGGCAATAATAAAGTTATTATTTATTTCCTTATATCATGATAAATGTTTATTATTCATGCTAGAATTGTATTAACCGAAAACATGATACATGTGTGAATACATAGACAAACAGTGTGTCACTAGTATGCCTCTACTTGACCAGCTCGTTGATCAAAGATGGTTATGTTTCCTAGCCATAGACAAAGAGTTGTCATTTGATTAACGGGATCACATCATTAGGAGAATGATGTGATTGACTTGACCCATTCCGTTAGCTTAGCACTTGATCGTTTAGTATGTTGCTATTGCTTTCTTCACGACTTATACATGTTCCTATGACTATGAGATTATGCAACTCGCGTTTACCGGAGGAACACTTTGTGTGCTACCAAACATCACAACATAACTCGGTGATTATAAAGGTGCTCTACAGGTGTCTCCGAAGGTACTTGTTGGGTTGGCGTATTTCGAGATTAGGATTTGTCACTCCGATTGTCGGAGAGGTATCTCTGGGCCCACTCGGTAATGCACATCACTTAAGCCTTGCAAGCATTGCAACTAATGAGTTAGTTGCGGGATGATGTATTACGGAACGAGTAAAGAGACTTGCCGGTAACGAGATTGAACTAGGTATTGAGATACCGACGATCGAATCTCGGGAAAGTAACATACCGATGACAAAGGGAACAACGTATGTTGTTATGCGGTTTGACCGATAAAGATCTTCGTAGAATATGTAGGAGCCAATATGAGCATCCAGGTTCCGCTATTGGTTATTGACCGGAGACGTGTCTCGATCATGTCTACATAGTTCTCGAACCCGTAGGGTCCGCACGCTTAAAGTTCGATGACGGTTATATTATGAGTTTATGTGTTTTGATGTACCGAAGGTTGTTCGGAGTCCCGGACATGACGAGGAGTCTCGAAATGGTCGAGACGTAAAGATCGATATATTGGACGACTATGTTTGGACACCGGAAGGGTTCCGGGAGGTTTCGGACATTTATCGGAGTACCGGGGGTTACCGGACCCCCCCCCCCCCGGAGACTAATGGGCCTATTGGGCCCTAGTGGAGAAGAGGAGGGGCGGCCTAGGGCAGCCGCGCGCCCCCTCCCCACCAGTCCGAATTGGACAAGGAGGGGGGCGGCGCCCCCTTTCTTTTCCCCCTCTCTCCCCTTCCCTCGCCTCTCCTACTCCCACATGCAAGGGGGGAGTCCTACACCCGGTGGGAGTAGGACTCCTCATGGGGCGCGCCAAGGGTGGCCGGCTCCCTCCCCCTCCTCCACTCCTTTATATACAGGGAGGGAGGCACCCCTTGGAGACACAACAATTCATCCCTTGGGTCTCTTAGCCGTGTGCGGTGCCCCCCTCCACCATAATCCACCTCGATAATATCGTAGCGGTACTTAGGCGAAGCACTGCGTCGGTAGAACATCATCATTGTCACCACGCCGTCGTGCTGACGGAACTCTCCCTCAAAGCTCGGCTGGATCGGAGTTCGAGGGACGTCATCGAGTTGAACGTGTGCTGAACTCGGAGGTGTCATGCGTTCAGTACTTGATCGGTCAGATCGTGAAGATGTACGACTACATCAACCGCGTTGTGCTAACGCTTCCGCTTTCGGTTTACGAGGGTACGTGGACACACTCTCCCCTCTCGTTGCTATGCATCACCATGATCTTGGGTGTGCGTAGGATTTTTTTGAAATTACTACGTTCCCCAACACCTACATCCCCTACATCTGCTAGCCTACCACTGGAAGAGGTCATGGAACATACTCAACTATGCTAGAGCCCATAATAGCTTGTGGCTGCACACGGTAGATTCGAGCATGAATAATCTTATGATCCCTCTGAACCTGGGAGGCATTCCATAGGGTGATCACAAGGGTCCTCCGGGATCCCCTTGGGCAAGCACTGGGTTCTCCAGGTGCCCGGGTGTAACATCCCAAATTTCCTAAATTAGGATGTTAATAGATCATTCATATGCATATCATATTTTATTGCATTATTTGCTTTTTTCAGAATAATCAAATCATTATGCAACAAAAGGCAATTTATTTGGAGTGGAGATAACATGACTTCTCCCCTATTTTAAAAATGTTCATAATGTGCAGAATATTATTTCCAGTTCATCTGATATGTTCTGGTAATTTTTGCAATCTTCAAAATATTTTATTTGATTGTTTTATTGCTGTTTGAGTGGCCTATTGCATAAAAATTATTTTACAAAATTGCATTAGGGTTGGAACTAGTGTTCCTGTAGTTTATAGCTATAGGGCTATTTTACTGTGTGTATATATATTTTGTTTAGGTTTTATTCTGTTGTTTTATTTTAGTTTGTTTTTATCTGTTGTGGTTTATTCAAAAGAAAAAATGCAGCACAGCGCGCAGCGCTGAGCATTGCGCGGCCCAACTAGCCGCCATGACCCACTAGTGCGCAACAGCCGCAGCCCAACCGCCGCTGCCGAAGCGGTATGCATCGCTCGCACCCGACCCGCACCCGCAGTCCACCTCGCCCCAGCCGCTGACCAGCGGGTCCCGCGCCCTGTTCGTCCCCTCCACCGAGCCGGATACCGCACGCACGCACGCCGAGGCCGAGCCGGTTCGCCTCACGCCCCTGGTCCCCCTCGAGCGCGCCCGACCTGCCGTACGCGAGCAAAACCCCTAGGGGAGACCCCGCAGCTCCTGTCCCGATCCTCTTCGTTGCCGCACGCGCTGTTGGGCGAAAACAGATCTTGACGTCGAGCTCATAATTCGCCGTCGTTCGCCGGTTGATTTCGTCGCCGTAAGTAAGCCCTTGTCGCCGCAGTTCGTTTCTTTGGATTCCCCACTCCGCCGCCTAACGTATTTGTGTTGCCGAAGACGCAGCAGAGGGAGAGGAACAAGCCGGCCGACCTCACCGGAGCTCGCCGCAGTTCACTTCGTCACCACCGCCGTTCGACGACGCCCCGCCGCCGTTGAGCACCACCACCGCCTTCGCCACTCACCGCCGCACCCATCTGTCGCTTCGTCTTCGCCGGAGAGCCGCCGCGTTCAGGTCTTCACCGCCGCCGGCACAGTCCACCTCGCCGCCGTTGAACACCACCACCACCGCCGCCACTCCACGCCGCCTCCGCCCGTCACTTCCCCCTCGCCGGAGTACCACCGGAGAGCCGCCGCCGCCGACGCCCGAAACCGCCGCTGCCGTCCTCTGTTCTCTGGTGAGCACGCGCGCACAGAGTAGGTTTCAGCCAATCACGTGATGTCACATGGCCACGTGTGCTACAGTAAATGCATGAGCAGATCAGGAGTTTTCTGCTGTTCTTTTTTGTCTTTTTCAGTTTTTCACCAAAACTTCTAATTGCTATAACTTTTAGTGTATAACTCCAAATTAGGTGTTTCTTTTTCCTATGCACTCACAAAAATCAGCACATTATCACAGTACCAACTTTGCACATGTTTGCACTGTTCAAATTTGAATTCGTTTGAATTTGAATTAAATCTTCCGGAGGCCGTAACTTCCCAACCGTTTAACGAAATTTAGTGATTCTTTTTGCATTGTGACCGTAGTGCAATTTAGGTGATGTTAAGCTTCTGTTGTTGAGTTTTAAAAATGGTTTTCTTGCTGTCGGTTTTATTTTGGTTCTATTCATGTTCCGATGATTGATTTGTTGAATTGTGTGAAACGTGTAGATTGTCCGGAGTGCGACGCGAGCTATTGTCAGGAGTGTGACTTTCTGAACCAGAACCAAGGCAAGTTACATGCGATCATCCTTTACCTATTGTTTTCTATGCATATAGTTATATCACACTATGAATATATGCATGTATAGGAGTATTATATATGTTGGCTATGCTGTTGAGCGATATTCCCGTCTTTTGCAAATCGTGGTAGTTGTAGTTTGCTATGCTTTGTAGACGGGGGTGGTTCGTGTATTCATTGAGTTTATGTGAGGATTATATATATAACAAGTGAGTAGTAACTCAGGATTTAACTCACCTCTGGGCGGAAGTGGTATTGCTTGGTGTTGAGGGAAGGCATCATGGGGTCTTGCACCTTTTCTAAGGCCATGCGCTCATGAGAGTGCACCCTAAGTGGAATGCCGCCCAGGTTCAAAAAGATCAGACAGACTTAGTGACTAGTAGCTTCCATGTGCGGCCACTGGCTATATGGGCTCTGGCTTAGTTGATTAGTTGTTGGAACCCTGGCCCAGATAGTGTCGACAGATGTAGCATATATAGGTGGGATGTGGCCGTCAGGTGGTTAAGGGAACCTCTTCTGAAAGACTTCGTCTCAATCTTCGGATTGGGTCCAGTGGGTAAAGCGTCCTAAACTCTGCAGAGTATTGAAACTAATCATGATTAGCCGTGCCCCCGGTTATGAGTAAATCTGAGCCACTATGCCATTACAGTTGTTGGATGATCTTGACAGATGTGACACTTAATAATATTTGTGGGCAACTTAATAAAGGGTAGGTTGGAGTTGATTTTGCCAACTCAACCTTGTGTACATAATTGTAGTAATAAAAGAACTAAATAATAAAATTGACTATTAGGTAGTTATTAGGATAAAATCAGCCTTCTGCAAAATAAACCCCCAAGCCTTCCTTTTGTTATACTATGCATATACATGTAGGTCTGCTATATTATTACTCCTGTGTAACTTGCCAATACATTCAAAGTATTGACCCATATGGCTGCAACGTCTCATGTTGCAGGATATTCAGACGAAGAGAAAGGTACCGTTAGGGTCGCGAGTCTGCACTCAGCATCGCCAGTGGGCTATGATGGGACTCATTGTTATTTTCTGCTACTTTCCGCTGTTTGATTGAATAAAGCTAGCCAAGTGCTATGCAGATTGTTTTATTTTATACATTCTGGATCATACGTTGTAATAAATGATGCACTTGCTATTCTGGTATTCATCTATACTGTGTGTGCTAGCGAGTTCGATCGAGGGACTAGCACAGTAAGCACAGAGACTCAAATCCTTCAAGGTTTGGTCGTTACACCGGGCAAACCACTGGGTTCTCCAGGGTGCCCCAACCAATCCACCCATATGTGTATTAAAGTAGCCACCTTAAGTTAACCCTTAATGGTAACTCTCACATCTGTCATGGATACACTCAACCAATCCACGTCTACGAGCATAGCAGAGCAGTATAAGCATAACCAAGAAGTAACACCCAAGGTTTGAATGCAGGACAATAGGTTCCTACCTCATCAACTACTTCCCAATACCCACATGTTATCAATCCTACTCATGCAATGTTTGACGGTTGAAACTAATGCATAAAAACTGGGTATGAAAGGGATATGATCAAAGTGTGAACTTGCCTTGTACGGTTGATGAAGATGATTCGCACTCATATGTGACGCCCCCGATTTGACCGTACACTAATCATGCACGCAAATGTGTACGATCAAGGTCAGGGACACACAGGAAGATATCACAACACAACTCTACAACATAAATAAGTCATACAAGCATCATAATACAAGCCAGGGGCCTCGAGGGCTCGAATACAATTGCTCGATCACCGACGAGTCAGCGGAAGCAACAATATCTGAGTACAGACATAAGTTAAACAAGTTTGCCTTAAGAAGGCTAGCACAAAAGTAGCAACGGTCGAAAAGGCAAGGCCTCCTGCCTGGGACCCTCCTAACTACTCCTCAAAGCCGAACTCCATGTAGCATCATCCTCGGGATCTCTAGCTCCTGGACTCCAGCATCTGGTTGCGACAATCCGGTATAGAAAAAGGGAAAAGAGGGAGAAAAGCAACCGTGAGTACTCATCCAAAGTACTCGCAAGCAAGGAGCTACACTACATATGCATGGGTATATGTGTAAAGGGGCATATCAGTGGACTGAACTGCAGAATGCCAGAATAAAAGGGGGATAGCTAGTCCTGTCGAAGACTACGCTTCTGGACATCTCCATCTTGCAGCATGTAGAAGAGAGTAGATTGAAGTCCTACAAGTAGCATCGCATAGCATAATCCTACCCGGCGATCCCCTCCTCGTCGCCCTGTTAGAGAGCGATCACCGGGTTGTATCTGGTACTTGGAAGGGGTGTATTTTATTCAGTATCCAGTTCTAGTTGTCATAAGGTCAAGGTACAACTCCGGGTCGTCCTTTTACCGAGGGACACGGCTATTCGAATAGATAAACTTCCCTGCAGGGGTGCACCACATAACCCAACACGCTTGATCCCATTTGGCCGGACACACTTTTCTGGGTCATGCCCGGCCTCGTAAGATCAACGCGTCGCAGCCCCACCTAAGCACAACAGAGCGGTCAGCACGCCGGTCTAACCCTATGCGCGCAGGGGTCTGGGCCCATCGCCCTATGCACACCTGCACGTTGCGTACGCGGCCGGAAGCAGACCTAGCCTAGTGGCGTTCCAGTCCAATCCGGCGCGCGCCACTCAGTCGCTGATGTCAAGAAGGCTTCGGCTGATACCACGACGCCGGGATACCCATAACTACTCCCGCGTAGATGGCTAGTGCGTATAGACCAAATGGCCAGACTCAGATCAAATACCAAGATCTCGTTAAGCGTGTTAAGTAACCGCGAACGCCGACCAGGGCCAGGCCCACCTCTCACCTGGGTGGTCTCAACCTGCCCTGTCGCTCCGCCATAATGTAACAGTCGGGGGCCGTCAGGAACCCAGGCCCACCTCTACCGGGGTGGAGCCACCTGTCCTTTCAGCCCCCTCATCAGAATCACTTGCGGGTACTCCTCGAGCCGACCCGACTTTAGTCACCACATGTGTCATGTATATAATGTATATAGTATATACCCGTGATCACCTCCCGGAGTGATCACGGCCCAGTAGTATAGCATGGCAGACGGACAAGAGTGTAGGGCCACTGATGAAACACTAGCATCATATACTAAGCAGTAGGATAGCAGGTAAGGGTAACAACTATAGCAACAAAGACAGGCTATGCATCAGGATAGGATTAACGGAAAGCAGTAACATTCTACACTACTCTAATGCAAGCAGTATAGAGAAGAATAGGCGATATCTGGTGATCAAGGGGGGGGGCTTGCCTGGTTGCTCTGGCAAGAAGGAAGGGTCGTCATCACCGTAGTCGAACTGGGGGTCGCCGGCAGTCTCGGGGTCTACCGGAGAGAAGAGGGGGAAGAAACAGTAAATACATAGCAAGCAAGTGCATAACAAGACATAACATGGCAAAGCGCAGCGATAGGAGTGTTCTAACGCTGTGCTACACGATACTGGCGAAGGGGGATAATATCCGGAAAGTTTTCCCGGAGTTAGGCATTTTTGGACAGATGAAACGGAGGGGGAATGTTGCGAGTTCGAAAGGTTAGGGAGGTGTGGCGGACGAACGGGCTGCGTATCCGGATTCGTCTTGTCGTGTTGAGCAACTTTCATGTAGAAAACATTTTCATCCGAGTTACGGTTTAAAAGATATGAATTTTCAAAGATTATTTGAATTTCTGGAATTTATTTATTAAATTAAATTCGAATTATCCAAAACAGTAATGGTGACGTCAGCATCTCGTATGTGTGACATCAGCAGTCAACTGTGCGCTGACCATGTCACCCTGACATGTGGGGCCCACATGTCAGCCTCTGTAGCTAATTAACTGGGTTAATTTAAACTAAAAAAACTTAATTAGATTGTGGGCCCTACTAGTCAGTGTCTGATTAGGGATTAGTTTAACTAACTAATTTAACTAACTGATTAATTAGTATTTTTATTTATTTTTTTAAAAGGTTTTATTGGTGGGCCCCGCATGTCAGCTGCTGGGATTGGCCCAGTCAGCATCGACCGAAGTCAACGGGTCAAAGGTGGGGCCCAGGGGCCCGCTGGTCATTGACCCTGGGGGTGGGCCCCAGGCGCCACGTCGGACGCCGGCGGGAGGGCACTCCGGCGAGCCCGTACACGGCGGCGAGCCTCGGCCGTGGCCGGAATTCGGCCACAGGGGTCCGTTTCACGCGCGCTTGGTCGCGTTCGAACGGCCAAGACGATCCGCGCCGGATGGTGGTAGTGGTTCGCCCGAAGATGGCCGGAAACGGCATCGGCGGTGAGCTTAGCGGCGGCCGGAGTTCGGGGTTGCACGGGCACGGCTATGGGAGGCACGGGAAGGCCAGATGTGGGGCTCTACGGGGCCCTGGGAGTGCCAGGAGCACGCGGGGACCATCGGTGCGGGCAGAGGAGCTCGGGGTGCGCGAGCCCGGCAGCTATGGCGGGCGGCGGCGGTCGGTACTAGCAGGGAAGCTAGCAGGAGAGGAACCGGAGCCCAGGGAGAGAGGGGGGTAGCGGAGCTCACAGGGGAGCCGTAGGGAGTGGCAGCGGGCTCAGGGGAGGCTTGGAGCGGCCGGGACGGCGACGATGTTGGGGAGGGAGTCCGGCGAGGCGGTGTTCCGGGCGGCGAGGGCGCGGGGAAGACGACGTTGGGTAGCGCCGGGCGGCGAGGCGTGGTCATTGGGGCGCAGCGGGGAGGCGTTCGACGAGCGGCGTGGTGGCCCGGCGACGGCGGGGGCCAGCGGCGTCGATTGCGATGACG
>NC_057808.1:112659754-112667644 GCF_018294505.1 Triticum aestivum
CCCAATCCAGATCGGGGGAGGGAGAGGCGAAGAGGGGGGGAAAGGGGATAGGGCTAGGGTTCGGGCAGGTGAGTGGATAAGGGAGTGGGGGACGCGGGGTGGGCCGGCCCATTCGGGTGGCCTGGTGGCCAGCTGGGCCGAGGCCCAGCGAGGAGGGGGGGTCTTTCTTCTACTTTTTTTTCTTTCCTATTTTCTCTTATTTATTTTCTGTTTAGTAGTTTTATATTTTGTTTTCTATTTATCTTAGTTTTATAAATTAGGAATATAGTTTCTAAATTAGTGTTATGGTTTAACCCACTGCCACAAAAAGTTTCACTCCTAACTAAAATAGTTTGATATTTTATAAATGATAAAAGGCATTTAATTAATTAAGTTGCCACTGTTTTATTTATTTTAGGACATTCAAACATTTTTAAGGATGTTGGTTTCTCCACCATTATTATCTAGGTATTATTTGTCACACCTGGAATATTTTAGTTTTAATGTTTGAAAAGTTTTATTTTCTTGCTTGATTTTGGAATTTGAATTGGAATCGGTTTCGAACTAACGCGAGATTAGGAACAGTAACCAAGGTGACGTGGCGACATTAACGGGGGATTACTGTAGCCTAATTATCCGGGCGTCACAATTCTCCTCCACTACAAGAAATCTCGTCCCGAGATTTAGGAGCGGTTATAAGGGGGAAGGGATCTGGTTACGAAATTCTAACGTGTCTTCTCGGTCTTGGTTACTCTTCTCGAAGAGGTCAATCCATTAAGCTGATGTCTTCATTCCTATGCTCCAGTCATCATGATGAAGTCGGCATCCTTTATTCGGGAACTTCATCGTACTTACGAAAGAATAAAGGGTGGGTATCCAGGGAGAACCGACCTCTGCAAGGTCGACTATCTGGTCGATAACATCGAGGAAGGTGGCGGGAGTAACTCTCGAATTGAAACTTAAGAAAATATCGAGAGCAAAGTAAGGAGGTATCATGGGATGTTTCGAGCGGGCAGGCAATCATTCTATGCTTGAAACAAAGTGCGAAAAGGATTCGGGGCAATGGGAATAAGTATTGCGTCTGATACCAGAAATAGGTCACTGGGCAGGTGGCCCGTGAATTTCATATGAAGTCAAATGCGAGGAATAACTTTTTCAACCTGGGTGTACAAGAGAGTCAGGTTTCGATCCTGTGGAACTGTGGGTTATGGGTCCACCATACGGAATAAAGGTAGAAAAAGCGATGACATCTTGTACGGTCATGATAGCAAGGCATGTCAGAGGGTAGCCTGTTGGTTATACGTCAGCAACATCATCGGTACCAAGGGCGAGGGGCGAAGAGAACCATTTTCCTGCTCGTTGAAACGAGCCGGACCAATAGGCAAAGTTCTCGTAAATCGGTGGTTACCAGAATGTCACCAACCATAGTAACAGGGTCTTACTGATGGAGTTGTACACCGAGGTGTTTGCACAAGCAGGTAATTAATACTGCTTAGATCATAATGATCACCAGAAACGTTAAACCAACCAATGGAAAGGAAAATATGATTATCAGATTAAACAGAACAATGGAAAGGAAAATGTGTTTAAACATCAGGGGGTATATCCTTCCCAAGGACAATGGTTAGAAGAGAACCATTTAGGTTAGGGAAGAGGAAGTTCATGACATTACCCAAAGAACGGTGTTTGAATAATTGATAACGAAAATTTAGCATTGTGCTTCAAATGTTTTTATTGAAGATCGGAGTACCTTAGACATGCTTCAAGATAGCATTGACATGGTCATCAGGTGAAGATCAGACTTTGAAATCACAAAGGATCCATCAGGAATAGTTTGTAGAATAAGTCTTACAATTTCCTCATGGAAGAATGGATAACCTTGCTGAAAAGGAATCTATAACAATAGGGCCAACCGGCCAGGTGTGCTAGGCACGACATCACCTTATCGGGTCACATAAGACCAATGTTATAACTCTTGGAAATATGTTCCAACCATCATATCTGACCGAGATTCAGATCTGATTGGTGTCAGGATAACTCAGACTCAGGATGCCTGAGAAGAAAGGTGCAACACAAATTGTCGAGATGACATTGTAAGATTCTCGAGAACTGAACTACGGAAGCGAGTTCCGAAGAGTTCATCATTAAATCAAGGAGAGGGTGAGGGGTGGCTGATGGACTCAGCGACAATTCCTCCAGATTTCCAAAAGATGGATTTCCACAAGTATGTCAACAAGGAGATAACATTTGTCAATTTAAATGGTATAATGATGTATGCTCGAGGAAAACATACACAATTAAACATTGGTTGAAAGGTGCACCCGAAATATGGGCTGGGTTGCACGGCCAACATCGGAATGGTGATTCAATAATCAATAGTCTAAGAATGAACGTCCGACCATTAACTTCAAAGGAATAGGGTTGCTAGAAGGGCAGAATCCAAACAGCACCGCCCACTTGTTGGTACCCCGGTTGGAATCAACACTAGGACCCCAGAAAGAATGGTGATGGTGAGAAATATCACCATACCAAGAATTCTGAAGAGGTGATGAAATTCTCACAACATAGATGACATAAGAGATGTTAATGTTCCAAGGTAAAGAAGAACAATTGCTGGATAGCAAGGAACTCAAGGTATAACACCAAACACGAACAAGCTTGTGTTGGTGGGAAGGCAATAAAGTGGTCTATGATAACACAGATCATCGAGGGCAAGGATGGTATTTCTCATCATTAACTCAATTGATATCCTGGAAGAGCTCATAAGGTTGATGATGATCACGACACATATGCCGACAGGTTTCATGAAGATGTAATCGAACAGTGCCTGCTCAAGCAGAAGGACTGATGCAGCAAAAGATTATTGGAACTACGGATACAACACAAACTCGGGGCAAGTTTGTTGTTCGAGGTGAAACGATATGACGAGGAAAATCGACGTAAGCTTAGCTCATCGTCGAAAGTGGTGCTTCGGGAATAAGGACCAGGTAGCACAGTTAAATCATCAAGATAATGATATAGCCAAACAGGCTAGGAATGACGCGATCGGGTACAAACTCGTAAGTAAGGAACATTACTAAAAGTTGTTGAACCGTAGTGCGGACTCGATTCAATTACCGATGTCCTTGAGTGTTTAATAACTCGGAGCCCGTGAAAAATTGGAATCAATGAGGATGTAATACTTGATGGAGAACTCATAATAAGTTATGCAGTTCCGTGATAATCTTGAGATACCAGGGGGTAATACTCGACGACAAATCAAAGTAGAGGTTGGACTGGGGTATTACTCTGCAGAAGACAAGTGCTTAAACTTGCACGAGAAATGGTATTTAAAGGAGAACATGGTCAGAAACCACGATCATAAATGATCGAACCACGGATACAAGATGAACTTATAACAAGGGGGGTAATTATTTTTACAAGCAGCTTCCATGATAAGTTATACATCGTGTCCATGGGCATGAACGCAAGGTTCAAGGTCGACTCCCACTTCTTCAATGTATAACCTTCCATTCACTCCTCGCTTTGGTAAAGGCATTAGTGTTGAAAGTTTTACCTGGTGAAATACCAGATGATTATGACTCGTGAAAACTTCTGAGTTCACACATATTAAGGAAGGCATAGGTTCAACCCATCAGGGTATCGTGGAAACATATACCACCAGCTTCAATAGTAAATACCACCAGCTCAAAAACAGAGCATGGTTGAGAAAACAGAGGATACAATTTACCAAAGGCATTATATACCCATGGAAAGGCTCACAAGGTTATTCAATAGGAAGGACATTGTCGGGTAAAATCCAACAAAGGAACCGATGGTCCACAAGGGATCTGATGTGAGCATCGGTACTCAACCAGAGGAAGAAGAATGCAAGGAGATCTGATTATAGAAACAACTGACTAACTCAAAGTTCAAACGCAAAAGAATTATGATTTCCAAATCAGGGGGTCAAAAGCAACGCTCTGATCATGGATGGATAAGTTGAGTAGGTTTAGGGGTACAATCGATGGCAATTTGATAGGTCGAGATCCAGCTCACGTTTAAAATGACGTCTGAGCCGGGAGGATGAATTCTAGGATATGATTGAGGATTGCGAGCATTCGCAACAAATTGAATCAACGGACTCAAAATGATAATGACAAAAGATGCCAATAAGATTATAGACTTATGGGATTAACCATAATGCTAGTAAGCAAGAATTTCAAGAGCAACAGGCTCCTGGAGATTTTCGGAAGATCGAATGATATTTTGAACACTTTTGTGAAATACTTGAATCAACTGGGGATGAGCGGATACTCGGTAAGTGCGAGGATTAACCGTAGGGGTATTCAGGTGACAATGAACAGCAAGGTAGTAAGCTCAAAGGATTCTCGGAACAACAGAGAGAATTTCGGGGTATCTTGTAATAACAAGATCATTTGGGAAACATTGTATGAATGGCGAGTATACGTGGTTATCCATAGGAGTTTATCGATGAAAGGGAATTGCAAAAGCGATGAACACAAGTTCTCGGGTTATCAGCGGAGAGTATCTTCAGGGTCTTCACGTGCAACAGACGATCATCAGTAATAAGGGGCTCTCCGGGTGAAAGTGATAACGAGATCCTAATGTTAGATTTAGTAAAATCATTTAACCCGAATAGAAGAGAGATCAGAGTCCCAGAGTATAGGCAAGGAGTAAAAGATCCTAATACCACCAAATGGCGACGTGGGCCCGTAAGCCACACAGCCATGTTAGTAAAAGTTTTTTCACTGACTAGACTCGACTTCGGCCAAGGAGTTAGAAAGGGGGATTCCTACAGGCAGTCGGCTCTGATACCAACTTGTGACGCCCCCGATTAGACCGTACACTAATCATGCACGCAAATGTGTACGATCAAGGTCAGGGACACACAGGAAGATATCATAACACAACTCTACAACATAAATAAGTCATACAAGCATCATAATACAAGCCAGGGGCCTCGAGGGCTCGAATACAATTGCTCGATCACCGACGAGTCAGCGGAAGCAACAATATCTGAGTACAGACATAAGTTAAACAAGTTTGCCTTAAGAAGGCTAGCACAAAAGTAGCAACGATCGAAAAGGCAAGGCCTCCTGCCTGGGACCCTCCTAACTACTCCTCAAAGCCGAACTCCATGTAGCATCATCCTCGGGATCTCTAGCTCCTGGACTCCAGCATCTGGTTGCGACAATCCGGTATAGAAAAAGGGAAAAGAGGGAGAAAAGCAACCGTGAGTACTCATCCAAAGTACTCGCAAGCAAGGAGCTACACTACATATGCATGGGTATATGTGTAAAGGGGCATATCAGTGGACTGAACTGCAGAATGCCAGAATAAAAGGGGGATAGCTAGTCCTGTCGAAGACTACGCTTCTGGACATCTCCATCTTGCAGCATGTACAAGAGAGTAGATTGAAGTCCTACAAGTAGCATCGCATAGCATAATCCTACCCGGCGATCCCCTCCTCGTCGCCCTATTAGAGAGCGATCACCGGGTTGTATCTGGTACTTGGAAGGGGTGTATTTTATTCAGTATCCAGTTCTAGTTGTCATAAGGTCAAGGTACAACTCCGGGTCGTCCTTTTACCGAGGGACACGGCTATTCGAATAGATAAACTTCCCTGCAGGGGTGCACCACATAACCCAACACGCTTGATCCCATTTGGCCGGACACACTTTTCTGGGTCATGCCCGGCCTCGTAAGATCAACGCGTCGCAGCCCCACCTAAGCACAACAGAGCGGTCAGCACGCCGGTCTAACCCTATGCGCGCAGGGGTCTGGGCCCATCGCCCTATGCGCACCTGCACGTTGCGTACGCGGCCGGAAGCAGACCTAGCCTAGTGGCGTTCCAGTCCAATCCGGCGCGCGCCACTCAGTCGCTGACGTCAAGAAGGCTTCGGCTGATACCACGACGCCGGGATACCCATAACTACTCCTGCGTAGATGGCTAGTGCGTATAGACCAAATGGCCAGACTCAGATCAAATACCAAGATCTCGTTAAGCGTGTTAAGTAACCGCGAACGCCGACCAGGGCCAGGCCCACCTCTCACCTGGGTGGTCTCAACCTGCCCTGTCGCTCCGCCATAATGTAACAGTCGGGGGCCGTCAGGAACCCAGGCCCACCTCTACCGGGGTGGAGCCACCTGTCCTTTCAGCCCCCTCATCAGAATCACTTGCGGGTACTCCTCGAGCCGACCCGACTTTAGTCACCACATGTGTCATGTATATAATGTATATAGTATATACCCGTGATCACCTCCCGGAGTGATCACGGCCCAGTAGTATAGCATGGCAGACGGACAAGAGTGTAGGGCCACTGATGAAACACTAGCATCCTATACTAAGCAGTAGGATAGCAGGTAAGGGTAACAACTATAGCAACAAAGACAGGCTATGCATCAGGATAGGATTAACGGAAAGCAGTAACATGCTACACTACTCTAATGCAAGAAGTATAGAGAATAATAGGCGATATCTGGTGATCAAGGGGGGGGGGATTGCCTGGTTGCTCTGGCAAGAAGGAAGGGTCGTCATCACCGTAGTCGAACTGGGGGTCGCCGGTAGTCTCGGGGTCTACCGGAGAGAAGAGGGGGAAGAAACAGTAAATACATAGCAATCAAGTGCATAACAATACATAACATGGCAAAGCGCAGCGATAGGAGTGTTCTAACGCAGTGCTACACGATACTGGCGAAGGGGGATAATATCCGGAAAGTTTTCCCGGAGTTAGGCATTTTTGGACAGATGAAACGGAGGGGGAATGTTGCGAGTTTGAAAGGTTAGGGAGGTGTGGCGGACGAACGGGCTGCGTATCCGGATTCGTCTCGTCGTTCTGATCAACTTTCATGTAGAAAACATTTTCATCCGAGTTACGGTTTAAAAGATATGAATTTTCAAAGATTATTTGAATTTCTGGAATTTATTTATTAAATTAAATTCGAATTATCCAAAATAGTAATGGTGACATCAGCATGTCGTATGTGTGACATCAGCAGTGAACTGTGCGCTGACCATGTCACCCTGACATGTGGGGCCCACATGTCAGCCTCTGTAGCTAATTAACTGGGTTAATTTAAACTAAAAAAACTTAATTAGATTGTGGGCCCTACTAGTCAGTGTCTGATTAGGGATTAGTTTAACTAACTAATTTAACTAACTGATTAATTAGTATTTTTATTTTTTTAAAGGTTTTATTGGTGGGCCCCGCATGTCAGCTGCTGGGATTGGCCCAGTCAGCATCGACCGAAGTCAACGGGTCAAAGGTGGGGCCCAGGGGCCCGCTGGTCATTGACCCTGGGGGTGGGCCCCAGGCGCCACGTCGGACGCCGGCGGGAGGGCACTCCGGCAAGCCCGTACACGGCGGCGAGCCTCGGCCGTGGCCGGAATTCGGCCACAGGGGTCCGTTTCACGCGCGCTTGGTCGCGTTCGAACGGCCAAGACGATCCGCGCCGGATGGTGGTAGTGGTTCGCCCGAAGATGGCTGGAAACGGCATCGGCGGTGAGCTTAGCGGCGGCCGGAGTTCGGGGTTGCACGGGCACGGCTATGGGAGGCACGGGAAGGCCAGATGTGGGGCTCTACGGGGCCCTGGGAGTGCCAGGAGCACGCGGGGACCATCGGTGCGGGCGGAGGAGCTCGGGGTGCGCGAGCCCGGCAGCTATGGCAGGCGGCGGCGGTCGGTACTAGCAGGGAAGCTAGCAGGAGAGGAACCGGAGCCCACGGAGAGAGGGGGGTAGCGGAGCTCACAGGGGAGCCGTAGGGAGTGGCAGCGGGCTCAGGGGAGGCTTGGAGCGGCCGGGACGGCGACGACGTTGGGGAGGGAGTCCGGCGAGGCGGTGTTCCGGGCGGCGAGGGCGCGGGGAAGACGACGTTGGGTAGCGCCGGGCGGCGAGGCGTGGTCATTGGG
>NC_057808.1:112668702-112704991 GCF_018294505.1 Triticum aestivum
GGGCGCCGTGCCCGAACCAGTTCGGGCAGAGGGGGGGCGAGGAGCGAGGGGCGTGGGGATCGGCCTCCTCCCAATCCAGATCGGGGGAGGGAGAGGCGACGAGGGGGGGAAAGGGGATAGGGCTAGGGTTCGGGCAGGTGAGTGGATAAGGGAGTGGGGGACGCGGGGTGGGCCGGCCCATTCGGGCGGCCTGGTGGCCAGCTGGGCCGAGGCCCAGCGAGGGGGGGTCTTTCTTCTACTTTTTTTTCTTTCCTATTTTCTCTTATTTATTTTCTGTTTAGTAGTTTTATATTTTGTTTTCTATTTATCTTAGTTTTATAAATTAGGAATATAGTTTCTAAATTAGTGTTATGGTTTAACCCACTGCCACAAAAAGTTTCACTCCTAACTAAAATAGTTTGATATTTTATAAATGATAAAAGGCATTTAATTAATTAAGTTGCCACTGTTTTATTTATTTTAGGACATTCAAACATTTTTAAGGATGTTGGTTTCTCCACCATTATTATCTAGGTATTATTTGTCACACCTGGAATATTTTAGTTTTAATGTTTGAAAAGTTTTATTTTCTTGCTTGATTTTGGAATTTGAATTGGAATCGGTTTCGAACTAACGCGAGATTAGGAACAGTAACCAAGGTGACGTGGCGACATTAACGGGGGATTACTGTAGCCTAATTATCCGGGCGTCACATCATAACTCCTGATAGTTCTACTCGTCACACTCCGGTCAATCTATCGTAAGCAAGCAATAGTAACCACACATAAGCAATCATGCAAAAGAATCAAAGAAAAGATCTCGGAAAACTTCGAAAACAAGCAAATAACTCTTGCAACAGAAAACAATTTCTAACAGTACCAAAATTGGGTGACTTTGGCCTTATCAGAAAGTTTAGGTCAAGAGCTTCGATTTGCAAAAAGAATCAACTCAAACGGAGTTATAAAACTCGAGTTACGATCAAACGAAGTTTAAATACAAATCTGTTTGAATTCAAATTTTAAAACTTTCAAAAATATATTTAAGTTGTTTTACTGGATAGAGGGGATCGTAACGAAGAAGTGGGTGTTGGTTTCATTGGATTTGGAAAAACGAGTAGAAAGTTACGAGCGTTGCAAGATGAGGGACTAATCTATAAAATAAAAGATTAATCGCGAATAGGTCCCTGGCGAGAGAAGAAGAAAATAAACGGGGCGCCGGACCGGGCGTACCGGGCGGCGAACGACGGGGCGACATGCGGCGCTGGGAGGCGACGATGAGGGAAAAAGGCCGGGGGGCGTTATATAAAGGGGCAGGGGAGGCCCGACTTGGAGGAGGGTCCAAGGCGGCGAGGCGGGCTGGAAGCAGACTCTAGCTGGAGTCGGTCGCGGATTTTTTTTTCTTTTTTTACAGAGAAAAATTATAAAGACAAAAAATAATAATACTTTTATACAGCGTATTATATATCAAAATTTTCAGAAAAAGATTACCTACAACGTGAACATTATTCTAGCTCCAAATAAAATCCACAAAAATTCAAATAAAGCAAAGAGTGCTACTAGTCTAACAAAATCCAGTAAAAATCATTTTCAAAATACCAAACTAATTTCAAATTTATTTTTGTCCAATTTTCTATTGTAGGGAATCACTTTACCCTAATTTCCATATATTTTATTTTTGGAGAAAAATAATTTGAATAAAACCCAAATAACTCCAAATTGAAAAATAATTTTAAAAAGGACTTTAAATTTGATTCTTTGAAACTTCCAACTCATATTTCATATGTTTTGAAGAAGTCATTTTATCTTCTCTCATGAAAATCATTGAGTTGCTTAAAGTTTCTGAATTTGAAATATTTCCAAATGAAATTCAAATCTTTTTCAAAAACCCTTTTCATTTATTTAAATAGAAGAAGTCATGTCATTTTCTCTCTAGGGTTTGGTTGTTGAAAAGAATTTGAATTCACACAGATCATAAATGCGAAAATGAAAGTTTGGGAAAGTCCTTTTATTCCCTATCATTTAACTTTCAAAAAGTTTCGAATTTCACTCACTTTCAGTCAATCACACAACAATCAAACAATCAATCAATTCTGTCTATTTAATATAACATTCCAAAATTTAGAATTTTGGGATGTTACAAACCTACCACCCTTAAAATGAATCTCGTCCTCGAGATTCGGAGAGGCTAGAAAGAAATAGGTTAGGTTTGGGGGTCTTCTCAAAATCCATCGATCATCACAGGGGATCTGGGGTGCTACCACCCTTAAAAGCATGGTTATGGTTCCATCAAAACTTATATACTCCATCCTTATTGTTGACAGGGTCGGTCTTCTCAGATACTCGGGAAAATTCCTTCTCTGGCTCTTCCGATAGCGGCATAACCTTTTCCTCGATACTTCTGTCCTATCATCTTGGTAAGGTTATTCCGAGACTTGGTCTTCTTAGCTGACGGGTCTGGCGCCAATACTAAACAACTATCGATATCTCCTGGTGGTCAACAATTATGGTTTCTCCTGAAGAGAATGGGTCTGGGCTTCATTCTCACCGTATGACCTACGATTGGCAACAGCTGCCTTGTACAAGGGAAAAAATACTTATACCATTCTAAGGTTCAAACAAGGTTTAATATCGTCGTCTCTCTACTATAGGCAAGTCACTCAGATTTACCATCCCACATAGCAAGGCGAATAATAAGACTAAGTCGGTATGGTGATCAATCCATCCCGCACCCAAATCATTACCTTGTATACGGTTTAGCGAATCTCGCTTTCTAACACTCGGTCATCCTCACGAGAATTGCAGAATTTCTCTTGTCGACGAACTGAGTTCGGATAAATCCATTGATTCTGCAAGCCAAACAAACATCTATCGTTTCTTCACAACTCTCAGGTTTTGCGTAGACTCCTATAAAATCGTCTGTCGATAAAGTCGTAACTTCTTCCAGGGTTTTTCCTTCTGCAAGAGTGTGCTTGCTTCTTGGCAGGTCCTGGAGCTTGTGGGTTATGGCCCATCTCATCACTTGTAAACCTTAAACTCATCATCGGGGCAACTGATCATTATTCCAACATCCAGCTCCCTAGCATTCTTAAATCCATCCAATTGTACTCTCTCCCTTCCTTCTATTGGTACCAAACTAAGACGTGATTACTCAGACCCATTATGGTGTTACAATTGCTCCATATTACCAACATCATACCTCCTTTATATCCAATAGTACTTCATCCCTTCATATTCTTGGGATATCCCACATATCAAGATAATACTCGTACTCATTTTGTCCGAAATCCACTCTGTGGCATATCATTCTCCTTTCCATGGGTCAAATGTCCTCACAGGGAACTACCACCCTTAAAATGAACAAATTCATCCATAGACCATATTTCTCATATCCTCGAAAATGGTCAAAATCTTTCTCCATAGAGTACCAACAATGCTAACTTTATTGATTCTCCAACGATTTCAATCTCCTGCATTTCCATTACATGCTTCCACTTAACACCTCAGTATAAAAGTATTGTTCCCACTTCTACTACTATATTCCTTTTCCGTTGCAAAACTCAACTATTTAGCACAAGCTTCTTTCTCTTTGGGGCAATCCCTGGCAAAGTGCCCTGCTTCATTGCAACAAAAACATATTACTTGTGACAAGTCTCGAGGTTTCCTTTTTGGGCAACCGCTATAGTAGTGCCCTGACTCCTTGCACCTGTAACAGGTGATATGACTCAGGTTCTTCCTGGAATCCAATCTACTTCTCTTCCTGGACTTTTTCGTTCCAATCAGGGCTTCTATTTCCTGTGGGCCATACGTTACTTCCTCTGTCGGGAATTCTACTAGATCCCCATTCAAACAATTCTGGGAGATGTGTCCTTCTTCTCCACATGAATAGCAAGACTTAGTGCGGGGTTTAATTGGGCCTTCTTTGGGTGTGTCCTCCACCTCTTCCTTCATCACAGGTTCTTCTAAAATTTCCATGAGGGCTCCTTTCATTGCTTCTTTATTTTGCTGGATGGTTCTTTGTACCATGGGGTAAATGTGACACTGAGCTGGGTAGTGGGTAGTTCCTTCACACAAGAAACAAGTAATATGCCTAGTTGGGCATTCTTCAGTTGGGTGACTTCCTTCACAATTAGGGCATTCATCCTTGTGTTCCGTATAGTTGTGTCCTATTTCTCCACAGAGCTTGCATGCACAAGGTTTCTTCATATCATTTCCATAAGGCTTCAATTTCTGGGACACAAGACGAGACTTTAGCATAGTCAACTTAAATTCTTTCCAAGTGGTTACTCCATGCCATCCATTGATGGTTTGGTACATCCTCCACCACATAGTGGCACCTCTTTCAAAGCACTGAAGAGCATGCTAGGCCATATCCTTTCCGGCTATAGTGTTATTCTCCATATGATTCTTCCATGTTATGAATCCATCGGTCCGTCTCCAATTGAGTCATTGGTCCAGAAAATATAAGCTCATCTCCATTCATCCTCTATTGGGTCCATGGGTTTGGGTGGGATAAGAGAGATAGAGAGGGATGCACACAATACAAACAAAAGTTTTGAAAAGACAGATTTTATTTGTGGCTGTCGGAAAAACATCAAACAAGTGACAGCTCACAATCATCGCATCTAACGTAGGTATATATCAGGAGTTTGGTCTTCTAAAGGTCAATAAATCTTCAAAGTCATCAAACTCTTCAAGTCTTGTTCATGTATTCGATGGCTCCTTCCGATCGTGCTTGTCCTTCTAAAGTTCTTTTGCCGGATCATCTCTGTTGACGCGAAGTCTCTCGTGACGTCCTTTAATATTCTGGAGTTGCGTTCCAAACTTCAGGGTTTCAGCATCCTTGGCATGAGCCATGGTACTACTCTCCTTCAGTTCCTGATGAATCTCCTGTATCACGAGGTTTCGCTCCTCCAGCTTGGCTACTTTCAGCTTCTGGTTCCTGAGTTCTTCAGGAAATGCCTCCTTGTCAAATATGTCTTCCTAAAGGCCCATCTTAAACTTCTTGAAGTAATACTCCAGATCCTGGTGATACACCAGCTAAGATTAACACTTCCTCTCTTGCTGAGCCCACCATAACATGAGCCGGCCTTCTGGGCCTTGGGCCTAGTCTTCTATATGACCCGCCGTTAGGGCCATCCGTGAGTCGCCAGGCTCGTGAGTCACCAGTCCTCCGGCGGGCTACCAACGAAAACGCCAAGTCCGACCGAGTCATACATCCGGCCGGATCATACCGCGGGGTATATCCCCGACAATAACCTTCTTAGGCCATACCAATATGGAAATTCTTCAGAGCCTTCAAATTCTCCTAGTCTTCGGAGTCTTCAACCGATGTAGTTTCGATTAGTATAATGCATGGTAAAATCCTCTTCATTCCGAAGTGGTCTTGGTTGTCCGATAGCTTCTCGGAGTGGTCTCATCAGTCGTATCTTTCCTATGGGCTTGCCAGTTTCTAGGGTCACATCCTACAGTCAACATGTGCTCTGATACCATCTTGTGGCGACCCGATCTCAGACGGTCAAGTCTCTGTGCTTAAGTGTCATCCCTGGATCGGTATGCTGACACACACAGTACTTGAGGATTTATAACAGAGGTAAATCACATGTATAAAGTAACGTAAATACTATTACATCAATCCAAATAGCGGAAGTAACAACAAGGTTGTGGATTCCCATCAACACCAACGGCAAAGTTGAGTGTAGAAATCGTAACCCTAACGTATCACTTACTCGTCGTAAGATTCCTGCAACATGAGACGTTGCAGCCACAAAGGGTCAGTACATTGAATGTACTGGCAAATTCACACTGTAGAGCAATGCTGAATAATGGCTATCACTACATGCATATATGGCTGGTGAAAAGCTCTAAGTTTATTTTTGCAGAAAGCCAATTTTTTCCTACAACAAAGCAATGTATTTTATTTAACTACAAAGTTTGTTGAAAGTATTGAGAAGGCTCCTCCAACTCAATCTGAAAATAATAATCATTAACCCAATCAAATTCATTAAATAGAGTGTTGAGACCAACACGATAATCCAAGTACCAGAGACTCAAGATGTCCATAACTGGGGACACGGCTAATCATGATTAGTTTGTACACTCTGCAGAGGTTTGCGCTCTTTTCCCCACAAGACTCGATCTCCTCCGTTTGATTTCTCGCACTTCATGGTGTTTGAGAAACGGATGACCGAGACATAGTATTTCAGAAGCATTAACTCTAACCCCGGGTAGACAATACCAACCTACATCCCCTACATCTGCTAGCCTACCACTGGAAGAGGCCATGCAACATACTCAACTATGCTAGATCCAATAATAGCTTGTGTCTGCACACGGAAGTTTCGAGCATGAATAATCTTATGATCCCTCTGAACCTGGGTGGCATTCCATAGGGTGATCACACGGGTCCTCCGGGATCCCCTTGGCCAAGCACTGGGTTCTCTAGGTGCCCGGGCAAACCACTGGGTGCTCCAGGGTGCCCCAACCAATCCACCCAGATGTGTATTAAAGTAGCCACCTTAAGTTAACCCTTAATGATAACTCTCACATCTGTCATGGATACACTCAACCAATCCACGTCTACGAGCATAGTAGAGCAATATAAGCATAATGTAGAAGTAACTCCCAAGGTTTGAATACAGTACAATAGGTTCCTACCTCATCAACTACTTCCCAATACCCACATGTTATCAATCCTACTCATGCAATGTTTGAGGGTTGAAACTAATGCATAAAAACTGGGTATGAAAGGGATATGATCAAAGTGTGAACTTGCCTTGTACGGTAGATGAAGATGATTCGCACTCATAACTCCTGATAATTCTACTCGTCACACTCCGGTCAATCTATCGTAAGCAAGCAATAGTAACCACACATAAGCAATCATGCAAAAGAATCAAAGAAAAGATCTCGGAAAACTTTGAAAACAAGCAAATAACTCTTGCAACAGAAAACAATTTCTAACAGTACCAAAATTGGGTGAATTTGGCCTTATCAGAAAGTTTAGGTCAAGAGCTTCGATTTGCGAAAAGAATCAACTCAAACGGACTTATAAAACTCGAGTTACGATCAAACGAAGTTTAAATACAAATCTGTTAGAATTCAAATTTTAAAACTTTCAAAAATATGTTTAAGTTGTTTTACTTGATAGAGGGGATCGTAATGAAGAAGTTGGCGTTGGTTTCGTTGGATTTGGACAAACGAGTAGAAAGTTACGAGCGTTGCAAGATCAGGGACTAATCTGTACAAAAGAAGAAGAAAATGATAAATCGCGAATAGGTCCTGACGAGAGGAAAAAAAACTCCTTTCATTGCTTCTTTCTTTTTCTGGATGGTTCTTTGTACCATGGGGTAAATGTGACACTGAGCTGGGTAGTGGGTAGTTCCTTCACACAAGACACAAGTAATCTGCCTAGTTGGGCATTCTTCAGCTGGGTGACTTCCTTCACAATTAGGGCATTCATCCTTGTGTTCTTTATGGTTGTGTCCTATTTCTCCACAAAGCTTGCATGCACAAGGTTTCTTCATATCATTTCCATAAGGCTTCAATTTCTGGGACACAAGACAAGACTTTAGCATAGTCAACTTAAATTCTTTCCAAGTGGTTACTCCTTGCCATCCATTGATGGTTTGGTACATCCTCCACCAAGTAGTAGCACCTCTTTCGAAGCACTGAAGAGCATGCTGGGCCAAATCCTTTTCGGCTATAGTGTTATTCTCCATATGATTCTTCCATGTTATGAATCCATCGGTCCGTCTCCAATTGAGTCATTGGTCCAGAAAATATAAGCTCATCTCCATTCATCCTCTATTGGGTCCATGGGTTTGGGGTGGGATAAGAGAGATAGAGAGGGATGCACACAATACAAACAAAAGTTTTGAAAAGACATATTTTATTTGTGGCTGTCGGAAAAACATCAAACAAGTGACAGCTCACAATCATCGCATCTAACGTAGGTATATATCAGGGGTTTGGTCTTCTAAAGGTCAATAAATCTTCAAAGTCATCAAACTCTTCAAGTCTTGTTCATGTATTCGATGGCTCCTTCCGGTCGTGCTTGTCCTTCTAAAGTTCTTTTTGCCGGGTCATCCCTATTGACGCAAAGTCTCTCGTGACGTCCTTTAATATTCTGGAGTTGCGTTCCAAACTTCAGGGTTTCAACATCCTTGGCATGAGCCATGGTACTACTGTCCTTCAGTTCCTAATGAATCTCCTGTATCACGAGGTTTTGCTCCTCCATCTTGGCTACTTTCAGCTTCTGGTTCCTGAGTTCTTCGGGAAATGCCTCCTTGTCAAATATGTCTTCCTAAAGGCCCATCTTAAACTTCTTGAAGTAATACTCCAGATCTTGTGATACACCAGCTAAGATTAACACTTCCTCTCTTGCTGATAGGTGCTCCATCAGCCTTCTACCATCCAATCCTTCCGAAGAAAATGCATGCTTAACTTAGTACGGTGACGATAGTACAAACGGTCGATAGCATCATGGATAGCCATGTTTCTTCCCTTGTCATTGCGATGAGCTATCATTCCATAGTTGATATCTCCTGCCTCAGGGTTTTCTTGATAAAACTTTGAGTTCTAATGCTCCATGTTCCGGTCTTTCTCCGATACACCTTGATCTCGGGTATTGACAACTTCCATAGTATGCCAAGTTCCATAAGGGTAACTGTCATGGATTTGTCATGGCAGATGTCCTAGTGTGAGGACTTAGTCGCGAGGCCAACGCATCTTTGTAGTAGCTTGAGAGGGGTTGAGCGGAATCGAGAGACGGAACACAAGACAAGGATTTAGACAGCTTCGGGCCCCGGGAAACATCATCCGGTAATAACCCTACATGTTGTTTGTGGCTAGATCTCATTATGCTCATCAGAGAGTCGCCGCATAAGCCGGCTCCACCTTTGTGTCTAGCCCTAGATATTGTTTCTTGTTGCTTGTCCCTCTTGGGGTGCCGTGCCCCTCCTTATATAAGTTGAAGGGGCGGATTACATGTGGAGTCCTATTAGGATTAGGACTAATCTATTACAAGTGGAATCCTAGTCTGCCCCCTTAAGGGAAAACTCTTTATGCCTTTCCTCGTAACCGGCCCACCATAACATGAGCCGGCCTTCTGGGCCTTGGGCCTAGTCTTCTATATGACCCGCCGTTAGGGCCATCCATGAGTCGCCAGTCCTCCGGTGGGTTACCAATGAAAACGCCAAGTCCGGCCGGGTCATACATCCAGCCGGGTCATACCGCGGGGTATATCCCCGACATTAGCCCCCAGTTTAATTTGGATTTATCCATGTTAAACTGATCTGCAACATAAACACAAGAACAAATTTGATAGGTTGTGCTCCGGGTTAAATATTCTTGTACGCCGGCTCCTGATCGTCCTTAAGTCCTTGTCATTTCCTTTTTGTGGGAAGTCCGGGTCAATATACCAGCTTCATAATCAATTTGCTGATGTTGGTTTCTCACAGAGAAATATTGTGAAGAATAATCCACTTGAGTCGGCTTCCAAAATGCCGGCTTAAGAAATATTGGTCTTGAAATACTCATCTGATATTCAGCCGGTTTGAAGATGTAGTACTTGCCGGTTTAATATTACCAAAATTGCCGGTTTGTAAATATTGATAGCACCGAGTCATAATTGTTGCCAACGCCGGGTCATAATTATCGATGATGGTAGGTTATGATTGTTGCAAATACCGAGTCATAATGATTGGTGACGCCGGGTCAATCTGGTTTGCTCAAAACTGAGAATTTGAAAATATTTCTCCTTATATCTGTGTTACCTGTAGCCCCCAAGTCTTGAGCAGAGCAAAGTGATGACTTAAGACTTGCTTCAATATAAATATTACCACTTTGAAGAAATCCATGTTGTTCATCTCAATCACTAGTCAAAACTGAGTATTCCTCATATGTAGCCCCCAAGTGCCGGGTTGTCATGCTTGCAGCAACCTGGGACTTGTAATTGTCTGATGCCCATAAAAGCTTCAACTAGTGTAGCCCCCAAGGGCCGGGTCATTATGCAATAATGAGCAGTGACTTTGTAAATATGATCATGTAAACTTGAGCAGCAACTTGTAGCCCCCAAGGGCCGGCTAAGTAAGATATTACTGAGCTGGGACTTTGTATATGATTCATTGATAATAACATCATATGATGTAATCTCCACCATGGGGCTTGAACCCACGTCCGCAAGGTTAAGAGCTTTGTACTCTACCAACTGAGTAGTGGATCTTTCAATATAATGGAGTAAGGCTTGTGTACCTTTAATTTTCGACAGGAGCAATTGGTAGCCCCCAAGGGCCGGCTCATTTAGAATGTGATGAGTCGGGTCTTCAATAAGTTGAGCAAAAATGACTTTGCATTAGCCCCCAAGTGCCATGGTGCATGCTGGCAGTGACATGGGACTTGCATACTTGATGTAATCTCAACTTGAATAATGTAGCCCCCAAGTGCCGGGTCGTAAGCCTGCAACAACTCGGGACTATTCCTTCCATTCTAGAATAAATCATATCCATTGATAAAATAATAGCCATTGCGCCAAAGCAACTTTGAATACCTTATCTGTTGACAAGTAAATCCAGAGTTTAAATACCCGGCGGCTCTTGGCCGATGGCGATTTAATACGCCTCCATTGTAAGCCGGAATTTTTATAACCCGGCGGCTTATAGCCTTTGAGAAAATCAAGAATTGATAACCCTTTTGAGACACCAATTTCAATCTTTGATGATGGGCTTGAACTTAATCATTTATGTAAGCCATAACTCTGTAAATCCTGCACAGAGTTTAAACAACATATGCCCTGGCGACTTAACGTCACAAGCCAGGGCGGGTAACTACCCAAATGTAGTCCTATCCTGCACACAAGTAGGTCACAAGATCCCTTGGCGGTTTACCGCAGGGCGGGTCATAATATCTCACATATGACCACTGTGATATTGAATTTGTACTGCCGGTTTACATGACCTATGCAGTAAGGGTGATAACCCAATCCTTAGAAGCCAATACTTCCAAATATATGATGATTGTCACATGTTGGCGACTTATCGTCCAAAGCCAAGCCGGGTTAAATTTAAACCACACTTATATACTTTAGATATGATCAAAATAGCCTCAAGTAAAATCCAAAAAATTGTTCGCAAAAAGAGACTTCAAAAATTTTGAGGCTTCTGATTCGAATACGATCAGAAAACCGTTCCAAAGGGGTTAAGCTAAGATTCGAATACGATCATATAGCCCCCAGTAGCTTTGGCGTTGCCGATCAAGAGGGTACCGACAGCTATGTTCTCTTTGGTTCGAATACGACCTATGTTTGAACAAGAAGCCCCCAAATGACCTTGAGAGTTGTTTAATGACGTTGATTCGAATACGATCCACGTCGGACCCAAAGGGGTTGAGCTATGATTCGGATACGATCAAGAAGCCCCCTAGTGGGTTTGGCATTGCGCCGATCAAGAGGGTACCGACAGCTATGTTCTCTTTGGTTCGAATACGACCTATGTTTGAACAGGAAGCCCCCAAGTAACCATATAAATTTTGGCATCACGCCGATCAAGAGGGTACCGACAGCTATGCTCGATGAGCAGGAAGCCCCCAAGTGACCATAATAAGATAAGTCGTAAGGTAGGATACCCATGTTTGAACCGCGCATCATGGCATCAAGTTCTCTTTGGCAACCTTTAATTTTTCTGAGAACTCAAATCTTGCGAGAGATTAATTCTTTTTGAATCAGAACTTTGAACCGGATTTGAGAGCTTAAAAGCTTTGTAAGAGACAAATTTACCTTGAGTCGGATGTTTGAACCGGATTTGAGAGCTTCAAAGCTTTGTAAGAGACAAATTTACCTTGAGCCGGATGTTTGAACTGGATTTGAGGGCTTCAAAGCTTGAGCCGGATGTTTGAACCGACAATTTTCTGATGGCCTTTAAATTTTAATCAATATGGCGGTGTCCTCCAGAACCGGGTTATCATTCCCTCCAATGGCCCGGAGTTCTTGAATCTGCTTTAAATTGGCAATCATTTATTGAGTCATGTCATCGTAGCCCCCGAGTCTCAAGGCGACTCGAGGAGTTGTCTTGAGATTCTCCATATTTGACCGTGATATAAACCGGTATGAGTCAGTCAACAGCTCAGTGATATAACTTGTCCTGCATTGGAGGACTTGCAAGCCAGAGTAATTGCTCTTTTAAAGAAAAGCAATATATAATATAAAAATATACTGAATGGATTTCACCTGATATGTTAAACCAAAAATTATCCACCGCGGAGTTGATGATCACCATGGTGAAGCTGAAATCCATCACGGCTGAGTCGGCCGCGGGAGCAGACAGATGAACCGGCCGCGGTGTTGTAAGCCAGCGCGGACGGGCGAGTCAACCGCGTCATGTTGATGTAAATTGGGCCGTAAAATGGCGGTTTGCACATATATTCATCGAGGATGATGGCACGGTCAGATGCTGGCGCATGATAATGGTGGCGCGAGCTATACATTGATGACACGGCCATCACTCTTTCGGTGAACAATCGTCCTGCATAAACAATATGACCAAGGCAAAGATAAACTGCTCTTTGACAAAAATAATATGTGCTAATAAAACAAACTCAGATATCACCTGATTTGACGGATGATCTGTTCATCACGACAGAGGCGGCTCAGGCAGATCGGCGACTCAATATAGTCCCGGCGGTTCAGGCAGACCGACGACTCCAGACGGCTTCCCACGGCAGAGGCGGCTCAACATAGGCCACGATGGCGACTTACAGCTGAGACGTCGTGCGGCCGGCTTTGAACTTACAAAGCTAGCTTTGCTCTTCAACGGACTGTCTCGACAGAAACGGGTGCAGCTGCGGTTCTGAAATAGGCCAACAAGCAGGGACACAGAGTGACGGCGACTTGAAGTAGCAGAGGGCCGCGGTAGGCCGATGTAAGCCGGCAAGTTGGAAACAATGGCTCACTGATAGCCGTGACTTGCGGCCCGAGGTGCAGCAATTCAGAGGCACGGCGCGTGGCAGCAGCAGCTCCAGGAGATGAGATTTCGTCGGCGGAGGCCGCAGCCGGTTTACACAGAGTGAAGATGACCGGTGAAGGCAGGCCGCAGCAGCCCGCGGTCGACCGGCTTGAGGTAGAAGGCTACTGGCAGCTCGCAGCGGCAAGCACTTGGTGGCGGGCTGCGCAGACCGCGACAGAGGTATCGCGGGTCATAGCAGTGACCCGGCGGTGCAAAACCAAACAGCAGCGCTGTAGAAGCAGGGTGCAGGGCCGGCGAGCGCGAGGCTAGGCAGCCGAGGCGGCTTATTATGATGTGATGACCCGGCGATGCGGCGCAGCAGCCATGAAGTGCAGTTCGTGACCGCAATAGCAGTGACCCGCCGATGCGGCGCGGCAGTCATGAAGTGCAGGTATTGGCGGAGACCGGTGGAGTAAGGCCGAGGCGGCTCTCGACAGAATCGAGCAGCGGCTCATGGAGAATCGCGGAGGCAACAGCGGCTCGCAACAGAAGCTGTGTGAGACCAGCCACTGTGGAACAGGCCGCCTCGGGGCGAGGCAGTTTGGCCACGGCGGCTCAGTGCGTCACGGCGGCGGAAACGCACTGGCCAGCAGGGCGAGGCCATAGCAGCAGCGCGACGTGGTGAATCACGATGGGGGCGGGTGTGCTCGCAAGTGGCGGCGCTCGGGCGCGGTGAGGTGGTTTTGCAGCCCGTGGCCAGCAGGCGCGTCAGGAGGAGCATGGAGGCGACGCGGACGTCGTAGAGAGGACGGCGAGGGGGTCCGCGGCAGCGTGGATGCGCAGGATCCGCGGCGGCGCGTGGAATGCGGCAAGGCGGCTCAGCGGAGGCTGTGGGGTGAGGCCGCGCGGCCACGGCGGCTCACGGCCGGCCCGACGGAGATCGGTGAAGGCGAGACCAGCTCGATGGAGGAGACCGAGTCTCCTGTCCGAGTCCACTTACGGGTCGTGGGTCGTTTCCCCTTTTTTTACTGCTAGAGACATCGTGACGGTCGCGTGTGACCCGGCGCCGTAGCCTTTTACCTTGTAGTTTTGGAAACCGGAGATCAATCCCGATCTTGCATCGGTTAATCATGCGAAAGAAAATCCCTCCTACGATTTTCACTAGAGATTAATGCCTCGTCTCATCGGACATTGAAGACCGTATACGCCCTGATTGATCTGATGTTTTAAACAATGAAATATCAGCACGTCTCCTGTCAAAATCACAACCATTGTCGATGATGGAATTTGTGCACGCCCAAACGGATGAACCGGCAGGATACTATCTCGCTGAAGTTGAAGTCGACGAAGCCACAACCCCGGCGCGTAAACGTCCCACGGACGGCGCAATTTTTTTTGTGATCTTGACTCACGAACTCAAAGACGATGTAGATCCTTTCCAATCTGCTCTTCATCCGAAAATTGCGAACTTCTCGAACCCTAAGAGAGATCCCTCCAAGAACTCAACACCACCGTGCGCGGGCCCCACGGTGGGCGCCAACTGTCGTGGATTTGTCATGGCAGATGTCCTAGTGTGAGGACTTAGTTACGAGGCCAACGCATCTTTGTAGTAGCTTGAGAGGGGTTGAGCGGAATCAAGAGACGCAACACAAGACAAGGATTTAGACAGCTTCGGGCCCCGGGAAACATCATCCGGTAATAACCCTACATCCTGTTTGTGGCTAGATCTCATTATGCTCATCAGAGAGTCGCCGCATAAGCCGGCTCCCCCTTTGTGTCTAGCCCTAGATATTGTTTCTTGTTGCTTGTCCCTCTTGGGGTGCCCTGCACCTCCTTATATAAGTTGAAGGGGCGGGTTACATGTGGAGTCCTATTAGGATTAGGACTAATCTATTATAAGTGGAATCCTAGTCTACCCCCTTAAGGGAAAACTCTTTATGCCTTTCCTCGTAACCGGCCCACCATAACATGAGCCGGCCTTCTGGGCCTTGGGCCTAGTCTTCTATATGACCCGCCGTTAGGGCCATCTGTGAGTCGCCAGGCTCGTGAGTCGCCAGTCCTCCGGCGGGTTACCAACGAAAACGCCAAGTCCGACCGGGTCATACATCCGGCCGGGTCATGCCGCGGGGTATATCCCCGACAATAACCTTCTTAAGCCATACCAATCTGGAAATTCTTCAGAGCCTTCAAATTCTCCTAGTCTTCGGAGTCTTCAACCGATGTAGTTTCGATTAGTATAATGCATGGTAAAATCTTCTTCATTCCGAAGTGGTCTTGGTTGTCCGATAGCTTCTCGGAGTGGTCTCATCAGTCGTATCTTCGTGTGGTCAAAAGGGGAAAGGGGTATAGTCTCACTAAAGGGGATATTTGAATAAGCTCAGAAGAGAGGAGAGGTAAAAGATCTTTTTGAAAATCAAGTAGTAGAAAAAAATCTTTCCTATGGGCTTGCCAGTTTCTAGGGTCACGTCCTACAGTCAACATGTGCTCTGATACCATCTTGTAGCGACCCGACCTCAGACGATCAAGTCTCTGTGCTTAAGTGTCATCCCTGGATCGGTATGCTGACACACACAGTACTCGAGGATTTATAACAGAGGTAAATCACATGTATAAAGTAACGTAAATACTATTACCTCAATCCAAATAGCGGAAGTAACAACAAGGTTGTGGATTCCCATCAACACCAACGTCAAAGTTGAGTGTAGAGATCGTAACCCTAACGTATCACTTACTCGTCGTAAGATTCCTGCAACATGAGACGTTGCAGCCACAAAGGGTCAGTACATTGAACGTACTGGCAAATTCACACTGTAGAGCAATGCTGAATAATGGCTATCACTACATGCATATATGGCTGGTGGAAAGCTCTAAGTTTATTTTTGCATAAAGCCAATTTTTCCCTACAACAAAGGAATGTATTTTATTTAACTACAAAGTTTGTTGAAAGTATTGAGAAGGTTCCTCCAACTCAATCCCAAAATAATAATCATTAACCCAATCAAATTCATTAAATAGAGTGTTGAGATCAACATGATAATCCAAGTACCAGAGACTCAAGATGTCCATAACCGGGGACACGGCTAATCATGATTAGTTTGTACACTCTGCAGAGGTTTGCACACTTTTCCCCACAAGACTCGATCTCCTTCGTTGGATTTCTCGCACTTCATGGTGTTTCAGAAACGGATGACCAGGACACAGTCTTTTAGAAGCATTAACTCTAACCCCGGGTAGACAATACCAACCTACATCCCCTACATCTGCTAGCCTACCACTGGAAGAGGTCATGCAACATACTCAACTATGCTAGAGCCCATAATAGCTTGTGGATGCACATGGAAGTTTCGAGCATGAATAATCTTATGATCCCTCTGAACCTGGGTGGCATTCCATAAGGTGATCACACGGGTCCTTCGGATCCCCTTAGGCAAGAACTGGGTTCTCCAGGTGCCCGGGCAAACCACTGGGTGCTCCAGGGTGGCCCAACCAATCCACCCAGATGTGTATTAAAGTAGCCACCTTAAGTTAACCCTTAATGATAACTCTCACATCTGTCATGGATACACTCAACCAATCCATGTCTACGAGCATAGCAGAGCAATATAAGCATAACGTAGAAGTAACTCCCAAGGTTTGAATGCAGTACAATAGGTTCCTACCTCATCAACTACTTCCCAATACCCACATGTTATCAATCCTACTCATGCAATGTTTGAGGGTTGAAACTAATGCATAAAAACTGGGTCTGAAAGGGATATGATCAAAGTGTGAACTTGCCTTGTATGGTTGATGAAGATGATTCACACTCATAACTCCTGATAGTTCTACTCGTCACACTCCGGTCAATCTATCGTAAGCAAGCAATAGTAACCACACATAAGCAATCATGCAAAAGAATCAAAGAAAAGATCTCGGAAAACTTTGAAAACAAGCAAATAACTCTTGCAACAGAAAACAATTTCTAACAGTACCAAAATTGGGTGAATTTGGCCTTATCAGAAATTTTAGGTCAAGAGCTTCGATTTGCAAAAAGAATCAACTCAAACGGAGTTATAAAACTCGAGTTACGATCAAACAAAATTTAAATACAAATATGTTTGAATTCAAATTTTAAAACTTTCAAAAATATGTTTAAGTTGTTTTACTGGATAGAGGGGGTCGTAACGAAGAAGTGGGCATTGGTTTTGTTGGATTTGGACAAACGAATAGAAAGTTACGAGCGTTGCAAGATCAGGGATTAATCTGTAAAAAAAAGATAAATCGTGAATAGGTCCCTGACGAGAGAAAAAAAATTAAACGGGCCGGCGGATCGGATAGGCGGCGAACGACGGGGCGACAGGCGGCGCTGGGAGGCGACCACGAGGGAAAAAGGCCGGGGGCATTATATAAAGGGTCAGGGGAGGCCCGACTTGGAAGAGGGTCCAAGGCGGCGAAGCGGGCTGGAAGCGGACTCTAGCCGGAGTCGGTCGCGGAATTTTTTTCTTTTTTTATAGAGAAAAATTATAAAGACAAAAATAATAATACTTTTATATAGCGTATTATATATCAAAAAATTTAGAAAAAGATTACCTACAACGTGAACATTATTCTAGCTCCAAATAAAATCCACAAAAATTCAAATAAAGTAAAGAGTTCTACTAGTCTAATAAACTCCAGTAAAAATCATTTTAAAAATACCAAACTAATTTCAAATTTATTTTTCTCCAATTTTCTATTGTAGGAATCACTTTACCCTAATTTCCATATATTTTATTTTTGGGGAAAAATAATTTGAATAAAACCCAAATAACTCCAAATTGAAAAATAATTTTAAAAAGGACTTTAAATTTGATTCTTTGAAACTTCCAACTCATATTTCATATGTTTTGAAGAAGTCATTTTATCTTCTCTCATGAAAATCATTGAGTTGCTTAAAGTTTCTGAATTTGAAATATTTCCAAATGAAATTCAAATCTTTTTCAAAAACCCTTTTCATTTATTTAAATGGAAGAAGTCATGTCATCTTCTCTCTAGGGTTTGGTATTTGAAAATAATTTGAATTCACAGAGATCATAAATGCAAAAATGAAATTTTGGGAAAGTCCTTTTATTTCCTCTCATTTAACTTTCAAAAAGTTTCGAATTTCACTCACTTTCAGTCAATCACACAACAATCAAACAATCAATCAATTCTATCTATTTAATATAACATTCCAAAATTTAGAATTTTGGGATGTTACACGCCTGCGTGTAACGGGCCGGCCCGATACTGTAGCCCCTCGACGCGAGAGCTTCTTCCGTCTCTCTTAATGCGATACATAGCTCTCATGCAGCTAGACGACAGATCAATCGAGAGCCGTGACACTGTGCATGGTTGCACGCCTGCTGCGGCATATATTGGGCCGAGAACCCACAACCAGCAACGCAAGCGCACCTCGCCCACATCGTTGCCACCTCCATGCATCCTTACACCACACCGCTCGCACAGCCCCACCGCACGTCGGATAAAGCCAAACTGCCGCCGCCGACATGCTATGATGTCGGATCTGCATGTGCATCTCGCAAGGAGATGCTCCGCTGCCACCCTCCCTGGAGCCTACTCGGGCTTCGCTGTCGTGCTCCTCAAGCGATGGTGAAGCAAGGGTGAGGAGGAGAGCTGGAAGGTGGCGGTGCTAGTAGAGTTCCCCCTGTCTTGCCTGAGTAGGACGATGCAGGGCTAGTGATCGTTCCATGATCTAAGGAGCTCCGTGTAATTTATTATGTTTGGGATGATTTGTATTTCTGGTGAACTTCTATAATAGATCTAGTAACTTTTTCAAGAAAAGATATCAAATTTCTTTTGGAGCTTCGCAAGTTTATCCTTCGAAAGATTGAGGGTGATCAAAATAGGATTGTTGTTCGTATAGATAATCGCGAATCAGATAGAACCAAAGGGAGCACCATTTCTTGGGTGAACCTCGACTAGTACTAACTGAATGTAATGTTAGAGTTGTGTTGAATATTGTGTACGAGGTAGATTATATTTGGACTTTGAGTTGTACTGTGTCTAGATAAAGTAGGAGTTACTCCCTCTGTTCCTTTATGTAAGGTGTATTATTTTTGGCATAGTGACCAAGGCACATAATTATAGACAAGTTAGGACGAAATTACCCTTGGAAAATTTGTTGGTTAGTGGAAATTAAATCAGTTAGTACAGTAAAGTAGGATATATATATATGAAATCGACAAAGAGATACTTTCCTTCTTTTGCTACAAGGAGAGATACAAACAATCGGGAGAGAGATACTTTCCTTTTTATGGAGGGCTAACATGGAAATTATGAGTAATTAGAAGAAATGCACCTTACATTATGGAATTTTATCAAAAACAAATACAACTTATATAAAGGAATGGAGGGAGTATATCATAATATGACACTTGTATCATAGGCCTCTTATATTGTCACATCCGAGGTTTTTTCTCAAATCTGGTATGTTTTAAAATTTCACAGGGAAATAAAATTTTCAAAAAAATGTTTGATGTCGTTTGCTTTTAGTGAGAATTAACTATTGGTTGTTTGAATTATTTCGAAAAGTTACTCGATTAAGATTTGCGAACTACAAATAAACCTAAATTGTCATTTAGGGAGTAACTATAAGATCCGAACTGAGCTCACACAAAGGTTGATGCCTTCATTTGGGTTGGAATGAATTCCACTAACCCAAAACAACATTCGAAACCCTAGTTTGAAATTTGGGAAAAAGAAATGAACACTAAAGAATTTTGGGAATAATTTTGAATCCCAAAATAGGATGACAAATTAAATTATTCATTTGGGCATGAATGTATTTTTAAATAAGTCCTAAATGATATTCAGACCCAGATAGATTTTCCCAAATGATTGAAATGGATTGATGGTAGAATCCATTCAAAAATAGAAAGGGGGAATTTATTGAAAAGGGCCTTGCATTATTTGGAAGGAAAAATAATTACCATATGTCCAAATAAAATCTTTGAATTCCTGTTAAAATTTCCAAATTGGATTTAAAGCTTATTTGGTTTCAAACTAAACTAAAATTCAAAAGGGAAATATAGGGTGGCATAAGTTATTTTCCCAAAAGGCTGCAAATAAAATGTTCACCAGATCGGTAATATTGTATTTGGAATTTAGAGTGACTTTGCAGTTTAGAGAAAAATACAATTCCAAATAGTTTTGAATTTGGAAACGAAACAGAAATAGAAAAATAAAATAAAAAGAGAAGACCAGCCGAGCCAGGCTATGGCCCAGCTAGCCAGCCCCATCCTAGCACAACCTCTCCCTCTCTCTCTCTCTCTTATGCCGACAAGCAGGACCCACACGTCAGCTGGTCGTCCCTAACCTCCCGCGCCCACGATCGTCTAATGACCGGTGAACACAATCGATGCCCATGTCGCGCACGAACTCCACCCTACGTGCACTCCGTGCACGCCCGGCCCTTCCGCCACGCCATATAAATAGCCTGTGCCGCCCTCTTCATTTTGCGCCACGCCGCACCGGACATCGCCGCCAGGCTGCCCCTGGATGGACCCCCGACCGCTGCACCGCTAGGCTTCCCCGGGACGGACCCCCAATCGCTGCACCGACATAGCTCTTCGCCGCTCGATTCCGGCGATGCTAGAGCCCCTCTCGATGCGCCACTGCCACCATTGGAGCCACCACACATTGGTGAAACCCCATAGACAACCTTGGCGCACCCCAAGCCCCCTCCAACAATGACTTCTCGTCAACCGAAGCCCACCACCGCCATGAGCTCAACTCCGGTGATCCACGTGAGTCATTTGTCCTCAAATCATGCCCATCGTGTTGTCTTGCTCGTGCACATCTCCTAACCAACACACGCGTTCTGAAACGCAAGGAAACGGCAAGCCCCTCTTCACCCGAAGCTTCATTGGCGCCCGTGCATCTTCAGCGAGCCCCTCTTCACCCGAAGCTTCATCGGCGCCCGTGCATCTCCGGCGAGTCCTAGTCGTTGTTGTCGTCGTCCCTAGGAGCCACCGAGGCCACCAATGACCTCCATGTGCGGCGCCGTGTCCGTACATGCCCTCTATCATCGTCGGTGACCACAAAGCACCATATCTGGCGAACCACAGGCAAAGTGTTGTCGTCCGCTACCGCGAACACATTTTTTGATGACCTAGCTCCGGTGAGTGATACGTCTCCAACACATCTATAATTTTTTATTATCCCATGCTGTTATATTATCAATCTTGGATGTTTTACAATCATTTTATAGCAACTTTATATCATTTTTTGGGACTAACCTATTGACATAGTGCCCAGTGCCAGTTGTTGTTTTTTACTTCGCAGAAAATCAATATCAAACGGAGTCCAAACGCAGCAAAACTTTTTGGAGATTTTTTTTGGACCAGAAGACATCCAGTGGGCCAAAGAAGTACCAGAGGGGTGCCCCGAGGGGGCAAAACCCACCTGGGCATGCCTGGGGGGGCAGGCGCGCCCTGATGGGTTGTGCCCACCTCAGTGGCCTCCCGCGCCGCCTCTTCACCCTATAAATTCCTAAATATTCCAAAACCCTCGAAGAGAACCCTAGATCAGAAGTTCCGCCGCCGCAAGCCTCTGTAGCCACAAAAAACTAATCTAGACCCCGTTCCGACACTCCGTCGGAGGGGGAAATCATCACCGGTGGTCATCTTCATCATCCCGGCGGCCGCCATGATGAGAAGGGAGTAGTCCACCCTCGGGGCTGAGGGTTTGTACCAGTAGTTATGTGTTTAATCTCTCTCTCTCTCTCATGTTCTTGAGATGTCACGATCTTGATGTATCGCGGGCTTTGTTAATATAGTCGGATCATATGGTGTTTCCCCCTCTCTATCTTGTTGTGATGAATTGAGTTTTCCCATTGAGATTTTGTTTTATCGGATTGAATACTTCTATGGATTTGAGAGCACTTGATATATGTCTTGCATATGAATACACGTGGTGACAATGGGGTGTTATATTGATTCACTTGATATATGTTTTGGCACTCAACTCGCGGATTCCCGAGGTGACATTGGGGTAATCTATGCATAGGGGTTGATGCACATTTCCGTCCTTGTTTCTCCGGTAGAAATCTTTGGGCACTCTTTGAGGTTCTTTGTGTTGGCTCGAGTATTATGAATCTGAAATTGTTTGATGAGTATCGTATAATTAACTCATGGATACTTGTGGTGACATTAGAGTTGGTTGATGCGTATCATATCGTGTTATTTTAGTACGAACTCTTGGATAGATCGAACGGAAAGAATAGCTTTGTGTTATTTTAGTACGAACTCTTGAATAGATCGAACGGAAAGAATAACTTTAAGGTGGTTTCGTACCCTACAAACAATTTCTTTTATGTTCTCCACTAGATAAGAACTTTGGAGTGATTCTTCATTACGTTGAGGGATGGTTATATGATCCAATTAGGTTAGCATTGTTGAGAGATTGCACTAGCGAAAGTACGAACCCTAGGCCTCATTTTCAAGCATTGCAATACCGTTTGTGCTCACTTTTATCACTTGTTACCTTGTTGTTTTTATTGTTCCTATTACAAAAATCAATATGTACTATCTGTACTAAACTTGTATCACCATCTCTTCGCCGAACTAGTGCACCTATACAATTTACCAATGTATTTGGTGTGTTGGGGACACAAGAGACTTTTTATTATTTGGTTGCAGGGTTGTTTGAGAGAGACCATCTTCATCCTACACCTCCCATGGATTGATAAAGCTTAGGTCATCCACTCGAGGGAAATTTGCTACTGTCCTACAAAACTCTGCTCTTGGAGGCCCAACATGAGTCTACAAGAATAAAGTTGCGTAGTAGACATTAGTGAGCACCCCCTACATCCAATTTTGGTCGTCCGTTTTGGACCTTACGCATCTCATGCACTCACTTAAACGAATTGATACGTGCCAACCACAGGATGCCATGTGGCAGAGCCTTATCCATTTAGTTTTGCATTTTAAATTAAATCAAAGGATTAAATTCTTACCAGTAGGTCCAAATTGAGTGGAACTTTTTCAAAATTAAACATTATGAAATACTTTCACGTAGACTAATAAAAATTTAGAATTTGTGTAGTTTAAATTTAAATTCAAAAATAATGAGTATTAACTTAAATAGGGCATAACTTGCAATTTATAAATCCAAGTTAGATAATTATCCGTGCATAATAAATCTAGTGAAGTGTAGTTTAAACTTAGCTCACTATAGTTCAAATTTAAATAATTTAAATTTGACTTTAAATATAGTTTAACAGTAGCTATAATTCAAATACTATTTGAACCTAATTTAGTTATCAGCTTTTAATAATGGGTTAAAATGAGAAAATTATTTTTGCAACTTAGGTGAGAAACTAAATATGAACTTAGTAAATATTTTGGATTATTATTTGAATTTAGGAAATTCAAGTTTATTTGAATTCAATTCAAATTTAATTTGGTAAACCATCAGTTCAATTTGAATAAAACATTTGGTAATAAAAGTGAGTAACCTAAGTTTAAATTTTTGTAACTGTTTGGAGTTGTATTTGATTTTAGGAAGACAATTTGAATTTAGTTAAACTTAAATAGGATTTAAAGTCATTTGACAATTCCAATTAAAAGGAACCTTTAACAAATAAATTCATGAACCAACATTAGTTGATTATGGGGTAATTTAATATTGAACCTAGCTTTAATAATTTAATTTAACCGAACCTAGTTCAAATTGTTTTGAAACCTAGACACCCTATTGTGTATTTAAGCACATAAAAGGTCAACATGGACTTGGTTATCCATTGTCCATAGACCTTAAATCAAATTTCAAGATTGTTTTATTAAATATAGAAACCACAACTTTGCATCATATACTCCTTAGGTGATGAACCATTTAATTTGAAACATGCGTGTGAACCCTTATGTCACATGTATTCCAAGTGAAAACCACTATGTTGTCTTCTAAACTCTTATGAGTTAACACTGACACATGACCTCACATCAAAATGACACTGACACCATACACTGCACTTGATGTATGTTTGATTTGTATTGTATGGTTGTTGACGGCTACTCTTTACTTACATTAGATTGTACAGAGAGCAAAGAGTAACTTGATCAAGATTCTAAGATTGAAGAATCGTCAATACCAGGCAAGTGGAACCTTTGATCATTATCCCATATTTTTTTCTTGCATGTAGCATTTTCCAAATAGGACTACATGTTTAGGATTGCTAAATTGTGCAACAGCCCAATAGCAAAAACTTAGGTCCATTTACATCGACCTTGTAACCATCGAGTAGTCGTTTAGCTGCTATTACATGGATTGAGATCAATATTCAAAAGGTTACTTTATGGACGACTACTTAATAACAACTTAATTAATGTATCATCTAGGTGGTACTTCGGTATTGCTTTGGTAGGACACTGGGGTGACTCCCGCAAGCCCATGTCTATGGTTTACCTGCAGGAGGAGTTCACCAGTGGGTGACTGCCCAGGCTCAAAGGGATTGCATGAGTTCAAGGTTGAGTAGCTTCTGTGTGTAACCGTGAGTCAATATGGGGCGTTGCCTTGATCAAGTAAGTTGTGGGAACCCCTTCCGCTTGACCAGCTGGTGTAGATTATTGCATGTAGGTTGGCAGGATCTACCATTGGGCGTGGACTGCCACCTACCAAAAGTCTCGTCTTGGTCTACCTAGCTACTTCACAAGTGAAGTTTAGTAGCAGAAGGGTGTGATTGGGAATCATGGGTAATGTACATGAACCTCTGCAGAGTGCTTAAAATTGATCATGATTAGCCGTTTTCCTGGTTACAGACAACTTTCGAGCAACTCTACTGAGATCTGTCAGCTTGATCTCATCACCTCTTCTTCATTTAAATTTGATGGGTTGAACAAGGGAATATTGAATAATCCAGGTGCCTGGTGTGAGGTCATGGTTAACCCGTGGAGCTAGTCTAGGGCAACTTTGTGAGACAGTCGGCCCGTATATATGCATAAGGATAACTGTGTTAGACAGTATGTCCATCTATTAGAGTAGACTACTATTACAAAGGTAGGTAAAAGCTATTCGGCCCAAAATAGGAATCAGCCTTACACCAAGTAGCGTGTTTATTTCTGTTAGGCATATATTTGTGAAACTTTCCAATACATTCATTGTATTGACCCTTGCTGCAACGTATCATGTTGCAGGAATTTCATTGTCGAAGGAGTGATACGAATTAGGGTTATGATGCTATACTCAGCTCTTGCCTATGAGTGGATGGACGCCACAAGACTAGAATATTATCTCCGTTACATGATTGTTGTAAGTGAGCCCATGAGCTAAGCAAGTCCAGCGTAAAAGAGACTAGATCTGCGATGTAATACTATGAGATGTGATATATTCTTCGTATTTCATTGTTGACTGTGCGTGTTAGCTATTGATCCAGGGACTGACACAGTAGGCGCAGAGATTTTGGGCACCTCTCAGGATCAGGTCGTGATATATATAATATGGGGGTAAATACACGATGTAACTTATGCCAACATAATAGCATAGGCACGCGTGAGAAGTTGACGACGTGGGCCGGTGGCCGGTGTAGGGTATTGTGACGGTGTCACGGAGAGGAGCACCCGTAGTCATGCCCCAAGGATGTAACTGATATTCGGTGAACCTCGCTAACAAATCTCGGTGTCCTATCTCGTGTGATTGTTCGTTCTTCGGATGATCGATTATGTGTCTCGGATTATCCTATCACGTAACCCTATATACGAGGAATAAAATTAAGAAACAATTTTATGCCACTACTTAGTTTTTGGAGCAATATTGTTAGAAAACAGTACTGCGATTAAATGATATTTCCTCCCAAAAATAATTATAGTTTTGTAGAAGTTAATAATTTTGACTTGTAGAAATTTAATAATCTCAACCTAATTAGTAGTACTAACAGCATGATTTCATTGATAATTTCACATTCCACTATACACGGGCATGGCCTTTGGGTTCCAGGGAGCATGTGCTCCTACGATGAATAGTAAGTTAAAAACATAATACTCCATACGATCCTTATAACTTGTTGTTGATTTAGTATAATTTTATTAAAAAATCAGCGACAATCCTTATTAATTGTCGCTCAACTAATATGTATTGGAGGGAGTAGCAACTTTTTTAAAAACAAATTTAATGTTTTTGTGTGACAACTCACAATTTTGAAGCGAACCAGAACAATAGTGTTTCGTCAATATTAAAAACAAAGTTACGTGGTCAAGAAATGCCAAAAAATTGACGTTCAACTTACTTTTTTTCTGCACAGATAAAAATGCTTAGGCATTACACCTAAACATTTGCAGATAACATTTGGACGTATAAATATAGTACATTTTTATTTTATTTTAGTATTTTTTGGCATTTGCAAAAATGTTTTTTGGCGTGCAGGAGCCAATGCTCCCTAGAGCCCAACTGGATATCCGACTATACACATCCATTTTTCTTATAACATTGTACTCATTCATCCGTGCTGAACAAGAAGATCAAGATAGAAGGTGCAGAATTAGAATTTTTCAAGCAGATCAAGATAGACATCGCTCATCAGTCACTGCCTCGTGGAGCCCAATCTGGACATGGGCAGAAGATCACCCAAGCCGAAGAAAAATGAAATGATATACACAGCACACTAACACAAGAACTCTCTTTCGGATGTGGCAAGGTTCCATTTCAGGTTCAGTTTCAGAGCACAAGGGCTCAGAATCTACATCAGCTGGTTGCCGACCGGGTCGACGACAAAATGCAGCTCCAGACATCTCTCAGTAACCGGATGAAATTTGGATGTCCACATCTGCATCTCACAAGACAGGCACAAAGAAACTATTAAAAATGGAACTTCATCAGGCATTTGTGACAAAATCGAGCATGGTGCTTGCTCTGCATTATTCTTGCTGTCATGGGTAGGGACTTTCAGAGTTGTTGAACTCCGTGTCTCCTGATTTTAGGCAACTAATCATCATCATTCTGTGAGCCTAGCTTGAGCTTCTAGTTTGGCAATGCACCAAATGATATTTTCCGATCATTTTTTAGACTGCAACAGTTACTTGGTTCTTCTTTTTTAGGTCCCCAAAAGGTTCTAGGTTCTGAATGTTCTACAGTATTTACCGACTCTCAAATTCCTATCGGTGAAAATGCAGAAGTCTTACATCCTTGTATTCCGTGCTCTCCTTGAATAATTTGAAGTCGTCAACTGCAGGAAACAAGAAAATTGTAGTAATCAGCCCCGGCGACGATCCCCGTCATCTAGCTTTGTTATACATCTATATAATTCAGGGACTCTGAAAGGGAACAAAAACAAAATGCAGGGAGAACTTACTTGATGGAAAACGGATAACTGAAGCGTGACTGTACAGACTATCCATATGATCCAGACAGCAACCTGCTTTTTGAAATATAATATCAGGATTGGCTCTTTCAGATCAAGGAATAATTACGCAGGGGAAAGTTTGTGCAAATTAGAATTTTTCAAGCAGATCAAGATAGAAGGTGCAGCCAAGTGCACTGCAAATTCATTGTCATATTGGATATCTGACGGCACAAGAAAAAGGAACCCTTTTCTGTCATACCTGACGTTGCCTGAACAATGAAAGAACTGTAGTGGATGATCAGCTTTTGAAGATGGGCTAATGCATCCTCCACAGACTCTCTGGATGCAGTCTCCAAGAAAGATATCAACAACATAAACTCGACACCGTAGTTGAAATCCTGTTGGGCAAAGTAAAACTATGTTCAGATGCAATGTTAATAAGCAAAAGAGGGGGATAACTGTCCGTGCCAGCACAACGTCAATTACGTTACCTCGCCCCTCCGAAAGAGAGGGATAATGTCATCTTCCACCTCAGACTCAAAATCTACAGAAACCAAGCCCTGTAAGTTATCCAAGCAGTGACTCTCACAACGCAATGAGATCAGTACGGTCGAAGAACTGGAAAGGAGAATTACGCGGTGAGGCGTACATAGGAAACGGGTTTGACGTGCTCGTCGAGAACTTTGGAATAGTAGGAGCTACTCTGGAACTTTGCAATGTCTTCTTTCTGTTGGAAACGCATGAAGACAGCATGCGTGAAGCTCTCGCTGTTAGGGCCCTCTATGCGGCCTGCATCCAAGAGACATATGTTTGCAAAAATAATTCAAAGTACAGTTCAGAACTCGAATGAATTTTCCGTCAAAAGATAGATACAAGTCCCTGACCTAATGACACAGTGAGTATCCCTCTCATCTGATACTGAGATGTATACAAGTAATCAAGCATGTCCTTTTCTTCAGCATCTGAGATGTTTGGCTTGGCTCTGAGCAGAATAATGTGCTCCACTATCTTTCTGCCAACGCTACCAAGTCAGGTGTGTGCTACTCCCTCCGTCCGGAATTACTTGTCGCGGAGTCGCGGAATCGGAAATGGATTTCGCAACAAGTAATTCCGGACGGAGAGAGTATATAATTATACTCTAAAGAATCTATAGGCAATATCAGAATGTATTATATCCACGGAAACAAAAAATTTGGTATTCAGAATTCTGAAGTTTCAAGGGAAATATAACGCCATGTAAATCTGAGGATGAACATTTCAATTTTGTGGTCTCAAGGTGAATTATTAGCTCGAACAAGAGTTCCGCACCTTTTCTTCACAATATCACTAGATGGAGCGCCATTAGTGGGCCCAAATATGCTGCGAGGGGAATGAATTGCCTTGCTTCTTGCCCCCCACCATCTACAATCTGCACCAGGAATATTTAGTTCAAATTTGGGTATATGCATATGCTTGGAAAATCATAAAGATAAAGCAAGAGCTAGATCAAGATCTTACATCGGCCGAAATTCCGCGCCGGGTGGCAGCGATTCAGCCCAAAACAACTCGCAACAGGACGTGTAGTTTGAGATGTCTGAGCTAGAAACGGCATCAACATGCTGAAATTGCTTAGCTCGGAAGCTTAGCTCCCATTATTGCTGCGGAGGCTTTTATGGATTCTGGGGTGGAGCTGTGGTGTCTGCAAGCAAGGGCACCTCACCAGAAGTTGGTGGTTGGAGCGTATGGCACTGTCCTTTTCCATTCCGCCTCTTAGCTTCTGATATTTCTTGTGGCCAGAAAAATTGCTGGCTAGCGTATGGCTCTAAACAAACCAGTCACCATCAAAAAATTAGAACCCAAGTTCTGAACCTTACAAACTAAAGAAACCTGAGAACCTTGACTTTCTTTCCAGACTGTGAAGGCCCTACACGATGAAAGCGGCATAAGACACGGATCGGGAGGACCAGCGACCAGCGTCTTAGAAGTTTAGGGTATGTGGTCTACCCCTATGCCTCTACGCTTATCTGTGGTGCCGCTCACAAATCGCACAACTGAGATTAGGAGTAGAGACCTTTTTATACTGTCTTTCCAAAGAGTCTACCGTTTATACAGATAAGATTCCTAGTCTTTTCAACTAGTTTTCGGGGATAGAGTCCAGATCAAATTACCAACCGCGAACGTATTTGTCTATAAACGAATTCTACCCGTTATGTCCCTGGAGCACACGCTTGTGAGCAACGCGCTATAACAGAGTGTAAATTCCTCTAATTACATAAATCAACATTAGGGCTATAATCTAACTGTACGATCTAGCTCCTTCCAATCATCAGTGTACCCGGGTAGTCTTTTTAATATAAATAGTATATTGTATTCCACTGATAATCGACCAACTTTCTTAAGCATATATTACTTAAGTACATTCCAACAAGTAACAACTCCATGCTAAACATGTAAAGCAATTCCATGTATAAATACATGTATAATTCCATAGAGGTATTCCGAATATTAGCAATTCCAAGTAATTTGAATATAGTTGCAGGACACATAATTCCAACATCTCTCACTTGTCCGAAACAATCATTCAAATATTGGTAAACCCGAAGCCTTTACATGCTTAACAAACACCTCATGACTAATATGCTTAGTCAAGGGGTCAGCAACCAGATTAACACTACGTTGAAATCCAAAGAGATATATAGTGATACCTTCCCTCAGTATGTTTCCTTGTTGTGACACTTAAGATCACTAGAGACCTTAGTTTCCGCCTAATAATTCCAGCATAGTTGTCCTTGGCTTATTTTTTTGAGTGTAATTCCACCTTTATAGGCACCTTGAGTATTTTGTTTCCTCAAGTGAAATTCCACATCAATTATTTCCAGTCACATATATCAATAATATGAATAATTCTACATTGAGTCAAAATATATGATAACCGTGTTGAATAAATTTTCAAAACCACATAAATATCAAATCCAATCAGTAAATGAAGTTTCATAATTAACCATGTGTTGGAAGAAATTACTGACTTCGGTCAATGAACCTGCACCATATTACTACTACAAAAAATGAATATGTGTACCTGGACTTATTTTCTCATCTTGTAGATAGAGTGATAGTTTCCTCATTGTGTTTACCTTTAATATAAATTTCAGAACAAGTGACAGGTTGTGATGCACTTTCCACAATATTATATGATGTGTGAGATTCCCTTAGTTGTTCGTCTTTCCTTCCACTGCTTGAATGCAGCATAAATTCCGGTAGCTAAGGTATGATAATATAATAAAGATACATACGAATTCCAGTACCATTTATTATTCCATTTTTCCTCAGGAGTTCAAATATAATTCCTCACTGAGTATGATTCCCTTTATCAAAGGTATTCAGATTTGCAATTTTCCATAGAGAAACACTTCAAAATATTTTCTATGTATTTCCACTCGTAAAACATAGGATGTTTCAAATGTTCCTTTCATATGAAAGTTAAAAGATGACCAAGCTTTCACTTCCTTCAACGTGACTTTATCATTGCAAACAACAAAACAATGTTAACGTATACAATAATAATGCAAAATACTTTTCACTTACATTTGTAGATGACCGCCTTGCTTCATTTAGAAAACCATATGACCTGCTATTCCATTGATGTGAAGCTTGTTATAAGACCATACATCAATATACTCAATTAGCAAACCATGTCTTTAGTTCCTCTTTCCCAAAATTCCAGGAGAGAGAGTCTCCACAAAGTATATTTCCCTTTATGTGAAGAACTGAATAACAAGATTGACATTATAATATTCCAGTGAGCCAAATTTCCTTACAACAAAATAAATAAATAAACCACTTCCAAACAACAGGCTTGCGGTTATTTGGTATCATATTAAGTTCCCAAACTATTCATTTCCTCATTTGAGTTTATTCCTTCCCGCAATTCTTCCACCCATAATTGACATTCATGGTTAAAAAAAATCTTAAGATAATTTATTGGTTCCTCTAAAATTTAGAGTGACATCCCCCAACAACACATAACAATATTCCAGCCGTGATATTCCAAGCTAATTCCTCCCACTTATTCTAAGCATGTTAGTATATGGAGTTTCACATGTAGTTTTCTTTGGGGTCAAGATTATATTGAAGTATGTTTGTCAATAATTCCAACCTTGATGATAATAATTATTGTGTTCCTAATTTTCCACCAGTTTGATCCATTAGAATGACCATTACAAAATTCATGGTGTGTGCTTTGTAGTAATTGAAATTTCCTGCCAATAAAAGACTTCCTTCCAGTCTACAAACCATAAGGAGTGACTGTGCTAGATGAAGAGAGATGCAAATGAATGATCATATGTAATGCTTCTTACAAAAATAATTATATTCAATTCCTCCATTCAATTTTGGAGTGTACGGTGTATTACAACGGTGAATAGTTCCATGCTCTTTACATACAAACGATATATTCCGTTAAAACTTTGAAATCTTTTAATCAACTGAATTTTCACTTTAGTACATAATATGACAAGCACAATAAAATATACTATAATTTTCTTTGGAACTGTTATACAACATTAAAGTTGCCATTGCATTCCAACAATATATGATGTATATAAACAAACGCCATAATCCAACTATTTTAAAAAATAGCCACAAATAAGTTATCATTAGGCATACTGAGAGATGGAGAGCAAATTTCCTTGCCCTCGGAGTGACTCTCTTCCTCCACAAACAAGTGATGCTCAGTAATAATACTTATTTGAAATCCCTTTCCAGGTTATGTGTAATTTTCCGAACAATATTTTCACCATAGCAATTTTCAATATAATCATTTGCTCCGTGCAGTGCATCCACACATTTAATCCGGAGTCCTCCTTAAGTTCTTCCAAGGAGTAGAATTATTTTCCTTGTATGACGTACATGCATTAGATTAGCAATCAAACAAGTAAGTCTGTTAATCAAGAATATAATAAAATAAATTAATTAATGGATACTAGTTCGGATTTGTAATTAGCATCCCTTCCCTTGTAGCACGTGTGCACATGCGCATGTGGATCTTCCGGCCGTCTGGTTGGCCGTGGAGTTGGCTAGATGGTAGGCCTAATAAACATCAGCAAAAAATTCCTTCTCGTTCCTTGAACTAATATCTTGAAATTCCTGTGATTTTCAGAGAAATATACTGTTCTTGATGATGTAGGTAGCAGCGGCAACAGGCGTGGCCAAGTTTCGGAGCAGCTAGCTCGTCCGGCTGGGCAAGTTGTCAGGTGCAGATTTCAGAGGGGCGGCAACCTCATCAAGGCGGAGGATTCGGCGATTATACGGACTACGTACGCTGTTGGAGGCGCCCGGTTCCGCCATGGGCTAGATTCCAAGGAAAGGCATCGGCAGCGACATGCATGTATGTAGGCCTGATTGATTTTTGTAGCAGTACAACTCGTACTTCACCAACGCGTGCACGCAATAGGCCTGATTGATTTTTGTAGCAGTACAACCCGTACTTCACCAACGCGTGTACGCACTAGCATGAATCCATCTGAATTTTTCTTCTTCTTTCCTTCTCTTTCCGATTCGAACTCAAGGTTCAATCCGTGGCCCTGTTTGAATACTCTAACTCAGTTAGAGGTTAGAGTTAGATTCTAACCTTGAACTAACCCTGAACTAACTCTAACCAAAGAGCTGTTTGGATGATAGGGTTAGATTGAGAATAAATATATTTTCTCAATCATTTGACTACTTTGAACCCTATTTGGATGGGAAGGGTAACTTTTTTTACTATTTTTTCTAGTGGGCCCAGGAGAACTAACTCAAATAAGCTCCTCTAGTGTGGGCTAGTTTTTTGGGTGGGTTAGATCCAAATAACCCAAACTAACTCATCATGTATGGATATTTTTGGGTTATTTGAGCCCCAACTAACTAAAACTAACTCTAACTTAGGGATTCAAATAGGGCCTGTATTTCCGTGAAGCTAGACCACGTGAAGCCTGCAAAGCTGCACATAGATTCCTCTTCCTGATCGGCGTGTAGATGCTTCCAGCGTTGAATTAATTAGGTGCAACCTTCAACCGTGAACAAAACAAATGAGCTTGCTTATGATCCAGAACACACGCTTCGGTGTTTGGGCGGCAGCCATCATCACAGCACGGAGGCATGCGATCTGAATAGCAGGCGGCGAGGGCTGGAGTGCATGTGCGTGGCAATCTTGCGGCGGCAGATCGACGCGCGACCGGCGGCAGAGTACGCAACAACAATGACCACGTCGGTAGAGTTACACAGCGGATTAGGATCGTGGCGAAGACGGTCTAACCTTAGATCGGATGCCAATGTTAGAAATTTAGTGTTTATGGTCTACCACTTATTTCTCTGTGCTTATCGGTGGTGTCGCTCACAAATCGCATAATTAAGGCTAGGGGATAGGAACCTTCTTATACTGTCTTTATAAAGAGTCCACCTCTTATATAGATAACATTTCTAGTTTTTTCAACTAGTTTTCCGGGATAGAGTCTAGATGAAATTACCAACCACGATCATATTTGTCTGTAAACAGATTCTACCCATTATGTCCCTGGAGCACACATTTGTGAGCAACGCGCCATAACAGAGTGTAAATTCCTTTAATTATGTAGATCAATATTAGGGCTGTAATCTAACTGTACGATCTAACTCCTTCCAATCATCAGTGTACCCGGGTAGTCTTTTCAATATAAATAGTATATTATATTCCACATCGACCAGCTTCCTTAAGCATATATCACTTAAGTACATTCCAACAAGGAACAACTCCATGCTAAACATGTAAAGCAATTCCATTATAATTCCATAGAGGTATTCCGAATATTAGCAATTCCAAGTAATTTGAATATAGTTGCAGGACGCATAATTCCAACACAGCGACCAGGAGGGACTCGCGACTCGATCTAGCGTAGCCGTTGGGTCCTTCCTCCACCGCCGTGTCACCCGACCCTACCCCCGTGCCATCCCCGCCTCCCTCCCCCTGTCCCCCGCCATCACTCTCCTCTCCGCCGCCGCCGGCGACGACACCAGGGCAAAGCTCGAGTAGCTCGGCGACGGCGGCCTTCTTCTCGCACGCCAGTTGCTCAAGATCACTGCGGCGGTTCTGATCTTGATCTCCTCGACGGTGACGGCGAACAACGGCGGTTGGAGTGTGGCTACGGGTCTGTAGCTGCAGCGGCCGCCGCTCAACCTCTAGTTCGAGTTTGGTTCTCGGTGGCGCTCCTGGTCTTGATCTGCATCACGCGGGCACCCGAGGCGGCGACCCTGGGCTTGGCGATGGTGGTCATCTCTTCCGTTGGGGGTGGTCGTCCTGAGGCTGGGTGGTCGGATCTTGAGATCCATCATCTAGTCCCGACTACGAGTCGGGGAGACATAGTTGCAGATGAAAACCGAGCTGACGGCGGGCGATGGCGGCATTCTGCATTGTTACCTTGATGAAGGCATCGTCATGTAACTACTGTCGACCCACTCGTGCTGCTCCGGGGAAACTTAGGATCTGGTCTTTCAGATCGAATGATGACGGCACTGCGGTATCGTTTCTCTCTTGGGAGCATCGTTTGTAGAGCAGCACTAGAAGACAGAGGCAGGAGATGGAGCGGCTTCGTCTTGCACGGAGCTTTGGTGGAGATGTCAAGTCATGCCTGGGCGACAGGTGCTACGTTGTGTCATGCCTGTTCGGCAGGTGCTACGCACGACAGACCTTCCAGAACTTCAAGCTGTTCCGGCTAGTGATACTTGGCGGCATGGTGCTGCGGTGTACCGGCGGCGACCGCCACATGCTCAGCAGTTTTCATGCAGGGAGGTGGTGTCGTTGGGCGCCGTGGTGGCGTCGACGGATGGTCGGACTCGCAAGGATGATGCAGATCTCTTTTCTAAAGATGGGTCAGCGGTCCGATGACGATGGCGGCTTCTAAAACGTGTGCATGTGATGCATGCTTTAGGTTTGCTACATCGGTTATATGTTCCGATACGTTATGCGGATGGATCGGTGACGACGCCGGTTTTAGATATGGGGAGTGAGAGCACTCCACACTATCAAGTTTGGAAGTTTGAGTGGTCCCTTAGGTGGCTTGGTGTATATTCTTATCGGATATTTGTTGAATAATTAATATAGATGATTGTATGCATCGATTGATGCAAAGGCCGTGGATTTTAATCTTTTTTCTAGAAAAATATGTTTAAAAATACATATGAGCAGAATCAAATGTACAAATAATGATTTGGGGGAGCCAATAAGAAACTGAACCCACTTGACACTCCGGTTGACTAACTATGTAAGGATACTCTCATTTCATCCTTGCAGCACCAACACTCTGAATTCGATCGAAATAAGTCAAGTAAGGACAAAGATAACAATTAAGCAGATATGGAATAAGGTGAGCAGAACCTTTTAACATCCATACCACTATATAGTGTGCTTCAAATATTATCTGTTGGATATGCTCTATTCAACGGTTAAAAGATGGCAAATCCAAGCATTATCATCCATTGGATAAAGTTTTAGACCCATAAGTTTCTGTCACGTGACCTTCTAATTGAGCGCCCAATTCTACCATCTCAGATGTTATACACTAGTGGAAAAAGTGCTAGCCACAACTTTCATTGGTGGCGCGCCATTTTCAACCAACGCCAGCATTTTTTTTCAAATAGTGATGGCGCTGGCTTATTTGGTATGACATTAGTAGGGCATAGTGGTGGCGTTGGAAAGCAGGGTAGCGTCAGAAGTATATGAGATCAACAATTTGTACCAGACGTAATATAGTGCTGTCGTGGAATAGCATAGAACGCAAGCACTATTATATTTAGTTGTGGCGTGCTGTTGGTTACGACGCCAGTATTGTTATTTTGTCAATACCAACATTCTTATATTATTATTTTTATAGTATATTGTTGTTTGGGACTTCAAATATGTAGTTTGACACTTATAATATTGTAGCTTACTTTTATTAAATTTCTATTATTTTAAATGGAAATAAAGACATTTTTAAAATATGTACTTTGAGACTTTAAATTTACCTTTTTCCCTTTTTAAATTTAAGACTTGAAATATATAGTTTTGAGCCTTCAAATATGTAGTTTGATACTTCCATTTTTTTTAGTTTTTT
>NC_057808.1:112705355-112713018 GCF_018294505.1 Triticum aestivum
TGGAAATAATGACATTTTAAAAATATGTGCTTTGAGACTTTAAATTTACTTTTTTTTCTTTTTAGTTTAAGACTTGAAATATATAGTTTTGAGCCTTCAAATATGTAGTTTGACACTTTCAATTTTTTTAGTTTTTTATGTGGTGATCTTTTTTTATAGTACATTGTAGTTTACTTTTATTAAATTTCTGTTATTTTAAATGCAAATAATGACAATTTTTAGGTGGTGATCTCTTTTCTTATTGGGCAAGCCCAAATAGTATTAGGATGCCATGGGAGTCAAAACCAACGGGGGCAACGGCCCCCTAGACCCACTCCCTCTCTCTGCCCTGCTCCTGTGAGAACCCAGTATTATCTTCCAGATCCTTCTGTGTTTAATTGTTAACCCCAGGATCATTGTTGACAACACAGTGAAATGGTATCATTGTAGAATACGTAAAAACATTAAATGTAGTATATTGTCACAAGACATACCTAGTGAAATGTCTCATGACATTTATTACAATCAGAAAACAGCGGAAAGTAAAATGCATAGCGACTCCACAGCCATAGGTAGTCGATGTAGTCCACGTGACCTCACTCCTACGAATTGCCATAGTAGTCGTAATCATCACCTTCATCTTGATGGAACTCTGTTGTCAACACAATTATTGCCATGAGTACATTACGTACTCAACATGCCTCCCTCAGGGAAGGACCTAATAGCTACATGTGGCTTCAAAGGAAGGTTGTACGGCTCATTTACATAAAATCTAATTTTGTTTGAAATAACATAGTACTTGGACAATAGTAGTTTTAGATGAAAACATGTTTTGTCTCCAGAATAACTTTCATCAAAATGAGGATCCTCGATCAACTCACGTCCTTCATAGTTTCAAGAATAGGGGCAAAGAGGGAATAAGCAAGACAGGTCCTGTACGTCAAGAAAGATTCATGTATCGTCCATGACCGTGGACACGGCTATTCGAATAGTTTTACACTCTGCAGAGGTTGTACACTTTACCCACACGACACAATCCCGTCTTGATGCCACCAGTGGCCGCTGGTATAGTACACCATTTGGTGTACCGGCAGGGAGATTGTGACGAGGTCTTTGGACTAGATCCCCCAAAGATGTGACATGTGTTGGGAATCGTTGCATGGAAAAAAATTCTACGCACACGCAATGATCTATCCATGGAGATGCATAGCAATGAGGGGAAGAGTGTGTCTACGTACCCTCGTAGACCATAAGCGTAAGCGTTTCACAACGCAGTTGATGTAGTCGAACTTCTCCGCGCTTCAACCGAAAGTACCGAACACACGACACCTCCGCGTTCTGCACACGTTCAGGTAGTAGATGAGTTCTGTCAGCACGACGGCGTGGTGATGGTGATGGCGAAGTGATCTCCGCAGGGCTTCGCCTAAGCACTATGAAAATATGACCGGGGGTGTAAATGGTGGAGGGGGCGCCGCACACGGCTAGGCAATTATCTCAGGTGTGCTAGGGCCCCCCCACATATATGTATAGGTGGGAGGGAGAGGGGAGGCTGCCAGGAGACGCCCCAAGTAGGCCGAATCCTACTTGGGGTCCTCCCCAAGTGGCGCCCCCCTCCCATATTTAACAGAGGGACAAGGAAAGAGGGGGGGGGGAGGAGAGAAGGAAGTGGGAATCCTAATCCATGATACGTCTCCAATGTATCTACTTTTCCTAATGCTTTTCCTCTTGTTTTGGATTCTAATTTGCATGATTTGAATGAAACTAACCCCGGACTGACGTTGTTTTCAGCAGAACTACCATGGTGTTGTTTTTGTGCAGAAATAAAAGTTCTCGCAATGGAACGAAACTTTGCGAGGAATTTTTACACAATAAAAGAGAATTGTTCCATGCCAATATTATACAACTTTCATATAATTTTGGCAACTTTTTATACTATTTTTGGGACTAACATATTGATCCGGTGCCCAGTGCCAGTTCCTGTTTCTTGCATGTTTTTTGTTTCGCAGAAAACCCATATCAAACGGAGTCCAAACGGGATAAAAACTAACGGAGATTTTTTTTGGAATATATGTCATTTTTAGGAAGAAGAATCAACGCGATACGATGCCCGAGGGGGCCACGAGGCAGGGGGGCGCGCCCTAGGGGGTCAGGCGCGCCCTGGGCCCTCGTGGACACCCCGTAAGGCTGTTGGTGACCTTCTTTCGCCGCAAGAAAGCTAATATCCGGATAGAGATCGCGTCCAAAATTCAGCCCAATCGGAGTTACGGATCTCCGGGAATTTAAGAAACGGTGAAGGGGCAGAATCAGGAACGCAGAAACAGAGAGAGACAGAGAGACAGATCCAATCTCGGAGGGGCTCTCGCCCCTCCCACACCATGGAGACCATGGACCAGAGGGGAAACCCTTCTCCCATCTAGGGAGAAGGCCAAGGAAGAAGAAGAGGAAGGGGGGCTCTCTCCCCCTCTCTTCCGATGGCGCCAGAACGCCGCCGGGGCCATCATCGTCACCGCAATCTACACCAACAACTTCACCGCCGTCATCACCAAATCTTCCCCCTCTATGCAGTGGTGTAACCCCTCTTTTACCTGCTGTAATCTCTACTTAAACATGGTATCAACGCTATATATTATTTCCCAATGATGTATGGCTATCCTATGATGTTTGAGTAGATCCGTTTTGTCCTATGGGTTAATTGATGATCGTGATTGGTTTGAGTTGCATGTTTTATTATTGGTGCTCTCCTATGGCGCTCTCCATGCCGCGCAAGCGTGAGGGATTCCCGCTATAGGATGTTGCAATACGTTCATGATTCACTTATAGTGGGTTGCTTGAGTGACAGAAGCATAAACCCGAGTAAGGGGGTTGTTGCGTATGTGATAAAGAGGACTTGATGCTTTAATGCTATGGTTGGGTTTTACCTTAATGATATTTAGTAGTTGCGGATGCTTTCTAGAGTTCCAATCATAAGTGCATATGATCCAAGAAGAGAAAGTATGTTAGATTATGCCTCTCCCTCAAATAAAATTGCAATAATGATTACCGGTCTAGTTATCGATTGCCTAGGGACAAATAACTTTCTTGTGACAACAAGCTCTCTACTAAAACTAACTTAGTTGTGTCTTTATCTAAACAGCCCCTAGTTTTTATTTACGCGCTCTTTATTATCTTGCAAACCTATCCAACAACACCTACAAAGCACTTCTAGTTTCATACTTGTTCTAGGTAAAGCGAACGTTAAGCGTGCGTAGAGTTGTATCGGTGGTCGATAGAACTTGAGGGAATATTTGTTCTACCTTTAGCTCCTCGTTGGGTTCGACACTCTTACTTATCGAAAGAGGCTACAATTGATCCCCTATACTTGTGGTTATCACTCCTCATCCCCGCAAACCTCTTTTCTATGCCGCACAATTTCATAGCAAATCCCTACTCTACAAAATATCACTTTTGTGCTAACAAACAGTGGCTGACCTACTTACTTCTAGCTAGACACTTGGCTGGTTCCACAACGCCTTGCCATCACCTTCCTCCACCTATTTTCACACTCCACCTTAGAGCTGGTTAAAGTGGCTAACATTTTGCGTTTTGGTATCCAAGCTAACCTCCGTAATCGTCTCTCCCTCACGACAGAACAAGAGCTTGTGTCGCTTGTGGCTATTTTGCAGGATTTCATGCCCTCGGCGGGGGAAGATCAACGGTTCCTACGACATGGCATTGGCTTCTCCACCAAGCATGCATACGGTGCCCTCATGGCTCGGCCAGATAACAATCTCATTGCTCCTCTCATATGGAGTGCCAAGGTTCCTCGGAAGCTCAAAGTCTTCGCCTGGCTACTCTTCAAAGACCGCCTCAACACCAGGGTCAACCTTGCACACAAGCATATAATCGATTCAGATATATGCCCCCGGTGTGCTAGGCTACCCGAAGACTCCAGCCACCTCTTCATCACGTGCCCTCTTGCTAATAGGATTTGTCAACGACTTGGGCTCCTGCCACAAACCAACGACATCACAGACCTATGGGACGTCACTAATCCTCCTCACCTCTCCACCACGGCATGGCCTTCGGTCCTCTTGGCTTTATTATGGATGATATGGGCAGCACGTAATGACATGGTATTTAGGACGGTCGATCAAAGCTCTGTAATAACCCTTAGGAACCTTATTTCTGCTTTGGACCTATGGTCTCATCGTCTTGTGCAAACACAAGACAAGGAGGATGTTTTCTTGTGGCGTTCCTACCTCTCTGCACGTTGCACCGTGCCTATGTAATTCTGTACTTACTGCCACGGCAGTCCTTTGAGCAATATATTCAGGTGGAGGAGCTCCCCCCGGTGATTCTCAAAAAAAAATTACAACCAGATCCGCAGACCACCTAACGACGACTACAAACACTGAAGTGAGCCGAAGACGCACCGCCGTCAACGCCCCTTCCTCACCAGAGTTGGACAAAATTTGTTGTAGTAGACAGTCGTGTCGGATTCAGGGTTCCGCAGACCCTTGAGAGGTTCGAACTCTGGGGTGCATGCGAAGAACTCATCCCCCCCAGTCTGCCTGCGCACCGAATCCACGGCCTAGCTAGACGAATCCAATGGACAAGAGACGCGACAGTTTATCTTGGTCCGGGCCACCTTATGGTGTAATACCCTACTCCAGCTTTGTGGTGGATTGCCTCGAGGGGCTGAGGATGAACTAGTACAGTGGTGGAACAGCCTCAGGAGGTGAGGTGTTCTTGTGTTAGATGAGCTGGTGGGTGTGAGGTTGGTCCGAATCATCCCCCTCTATGGTGGTGGCTAAGTCCTATTTATAGTGGCCTTGGTCCTCTTCCCAAATGTAGGCGGGAAGGGATCCCACAACGGCCAAATTTGAGGGAGACAATTGGTACAAGTTATCCTGACAAAAATAGTCTTTGCCTGCAAAAGCCTCTAGTGGTGATGCTGCGGTGGGCTCTGCGATAACCTCTGTCCTGCCGTCCTAGTGGTCTTGGTCTTGTTTCACTGGAATGGAAACCTTTGCTTGATTCCTCGGGACCCCACGCCTGCGCTTGCCTCCTTAGCACCAAAGAGAAAACTGGTACACTACGCCCGCCTGGCCTTGGTCGTCATGGCTCACGTCATGTGAACCTCGCGAGGTGCAGCCTGCATTGATATCTCCGCTCCTCGGGAGCCAGCCTGGGGAGGCCGCCCCCAGGGAGGTCTTGGTGCCGCCCTCCTCGCAAGGCTTGGCCCCCCGCGAGGGTCTTGGGTTGTTGTTGCTAAAGCTGGGCCATACCGGGCCGTTGACGGAGCCACGCCGTGGGCCCCAGGCAGGCAAGTCTAGGCACCGCTGGTCCCAGGACGCCGACAGTAGCCCCCGGGCCCAAGGCGCGCTTGGACTTGGCTTCGAGGCGAAACCAAGGGGCAAGTGCGGAGCGCCGCGGGCCCTAACCGCCTGCGGCCTCAGTTGACGCGTGACAATTGATGGGACGTGGGCGCCTCCGCTCCCCCACGCTGCCTCGGCAACCGTTTGACTTGATGAGACTCTTCTACATGTAGAGAAAAACCATCATTGCGTGCGATCATGGAGGCCGGCGGTTGGCCTCCTTATGGTTATAAATGAGGGGAGGGGCAGAGCCCCCTTGCTCATCTTTGTCTTCTCGCCACCCGCTCCTTCTTCTTCCTTCTCGCCTCGCCGTCTTGTCATAGCACCCATGGCGCCGATTAGGAGGTTCTCCATCACGAAGAAGGGGAAAACCCCTCGCGAGGAGCAGGGGCCACTTCCACCAAAGAAGAGTCTTAGTCGTCCCCTCGACGCCGGCGAAAGGCCAGAGGTGACGTGGCCTTGGTGTCGGTGTCAAAACCGGCCGATCTCGGGTAGGGTGTCCCGAACTGTGCGTCTGAGGATCGAAGGTAACAGGAGACAAGGGACACGATGTTTACCCAGGTTCGGGCCCTCTTAATGGAGGTAATACCCTACTTCCTGCTTGATTGACTTTGATGAGTATAGGGATTACAAGAGTCGATCTACCTCGAGATCGTAATGGCTAAACCCTAGATGTCTAGCCTATATGTTTTGTGATAGCCTCTATGGACTAAACCCTCCGGTTTATATAGACATCGGAGGGGCCTAGGGTTGTACATAGTCGGTTTATAGAGAAAAGAAACTACACATCCGGGCGCCAAGCTTTCCATCCACGCAAAGGAGAGTCCCGCCCGGACACGGGGGAAGGCCTTCTATCTTGTATCTTCACGGCCCACCAGTCCGGCCCATGTCACATAGCCCGGACGCCCGGGGACCCCATAATCCAGGACTCCCTCAGTTGCCCCCAAACTTGCCTTCAATGACGACGTAGTATTCGGCTCATGTCTTCGGCTTTGCAAGGCGGGTTCTTCATTATAATTCGGACCGATGACAATCTTGTGATAATCTTGACGCCTTTTACGATTCCCCCTGTCGATGCTTCAATCTCCGCGCACTGAGTGAATATGAATGGTCATGCTCTTTTTGCAAATAAGCCCTTCGCCATGCTCGGATGGCATCTATATAAGGAGACATAGATCTCCAAACGGCATCTCATATCACGCAGAAAGAAAATCGCCAAGTCCAGTGACGAGCAAAAACCCTCCACCATGACCAGCTCCCCAGGCTCTTCTTCGCGCCCCCATGGCCCTTAAGAGGGCGATTGGCAGAGTTGCTCCGTGCCTCATCTTCAGTTAAGCCGGCTCCAGAAGCAAGGCTACCTCCCCCTCGCGGATCTAGTCTCTGTTCGAGCGGGATTGTATTCAGTAGGCAACGACGCGATGGCTGAGAATTTCCCCAACCCCAATAAGGAGGAGAAGGTGTGCTTTGTCCCATTCCTGTTGCGGGGCCTAGGATTTCCAATCCATCCCTTTCTCAGGGGATTATTGGAATTTTACGGCATCCAACTACACAACCTTACCCCAGGTTCGATTTTGCACATCTAATGCTTTGTTACCCTCTGCGAGCTATTTTTGGGCATTGAGGCCCACTTTGAATTATGGAGGAAGTTCTTCTGCCTCGTTCCCCGCCGCCGAGGAGGTTCCATATTTGAGGTGGGTGGCACCGAAGTATGGCGCATAGCCGGATCCAGATACCTCGTAGGAACACCTAAAGAGGTATACCCGCAGTGGTCTTCGGAATGGTTCTATGTGGACGACGTCCCACTACCGGACCCAATTCGTAATGGCCTCCCTGAATTTTCCAGGGCTCCTTTAAAGAAATGCCTCAACTGGCGTCCCCGAAGTCCTAAGTAAGAGGATAGTGCGGAAATACACATGTTGGTCAGGAAGGTTAGGCTGCTAGCACACTCTGAACTCTCAATAGTTGAAGTCATGGCGATTGAAATAAAGAGGTGTGTGCAGCCTCTTCAATCCAGAGTAACTCCTTTATGGTGTTACAACAGAGAAGACGACGCGTCTTGTTACGGACGGCAAGGTCCGGATACCCCAGCCGAACTGGCCTCCATTTTGGCCGATCTGTACAAGGGCGAAAAAGAAGATTTTCTCCGGTTAAATTGTCAGGAGGCCTATTCCATGTACACCCCTATTGAATGGGTAAGATCTCGATTCGTCTGTGCTTATTTTACTGCATTGCAGATACTAATCGATGTACTTTTTATTGCCACCAACTAGTCATGGAGGAGGATGATCGAGGACGTCCACTGTCCTGCTCCTCAGCCGGAGGATCAT
>NC_057808.1:112713283-112725831 GCF_018294505.1 Triticum aestivum
TATATAGAATTTGACGATGGGGGTATTCTATCAGGCGAGCCTTGACGGTTCGGAAGTGGCCATCATCGCCGACTACCCTCGCCTTTACCCATTCTGTATTATGAGTATCCAGAGGCTTCTTTAAGAAGAGGTCCCCATCTGTACCCTTATCCATTGTACTGATCTGGATCTTTAACAGGATCGGCGCTCCAGGGACCGTGTCTCCTCGAGGGCGCCCCCCATACAAGGCCGTCGTTCAAAACGGAAACGGACCGGTGTGACGCCCCCGATTCAACCGTACACTAATCATACATGCAAATGTATACGATCAAGATCAGGGACTCACGGGAAGATATCACAACACAACTCTAGACACAAATTAAAATAATGCAAGCTTTATATTACAAGCCAGGGGCCTCGAGGGCTTGAATACGTAAGCTCGAATACACAAGAGTCAGCGGAAGCAACATTATCTGAGTACACACATGAGTTAAACAAGTTTGCCTTAAGAAGGCTAGCACAAAAGCAACATTGATCGAAAAGGCAAGGCCTCCTGCCTGGGAGCCCCCTAACTACTCCTGGTCGTCGGCGGTCTTCACGTAGTAGTAGGCACCCTCGGGGTAGTAGCAGTCATCAAAGGTGGCATCTGGCTCCTGGACTCCACCATCTGGTTGCAACAACCAGAAAGAAGAAAGAAGGGGGGGGGGAGGGGTAGCAATGCAACCGTCAGTACTCATCCAAAGTACTCACAAGCAAGGATCTACACTACTTATGCATCGGTATTAATGAAAGGGGTAGTATCTGTGGACTAACTGCAGAATGCCAGAATAAGAGGGGGAGAAGCTAGTCCTATCGAAGACTAGCATCTTCTGGAAACCACCATCTTGCAGCAACAGGAGGGAGTAGAGTAGTATAACATAAGTCATATTTATGTTGTTGTATCAATGCTCCGGGATCCTTTCTCGACTCCCGAAGCAACATATCCAAATCAAGCCTCAACATCCAGTTCTAGTTGTATCGATCGGGATACAACTCCGAGTGTCCGTTACCCTAGGACAGGCTATCGATAGATGTTTTATTCCCTGCAGGGGTGCACCAACTTACCCACCACGCTCGATTAACTCCGGCCGGACACACTTTCCTGGGTCATGCCCGGCCTCGGCCAAACAATACGCCGCAACCCGACCTAGGATTAATAGAGAGGTTAGCACGCCGGACTAAACCTATGTCCCCAGGGGTCTTGGGCCATCGCCCCGGGAACTCCTGCATGTTGCGAGGGCAGCCGGTGAGCAGACTTAGCTACCTCCTTAAAAATGCAGGTGCTTACGCAGTACAACCCGGCGCGCGCCGCTCAGTCGCATGACGTCTATTAAGCTTCGGCTGATGCATACTTCGCAGAACGCCCATACTATGCCCACGTGATGGTTAGTGTTATCAGGCCAGAGGCCCCTCGGATCAAATATCCAAATCGTAGTGGATTAGGAACGCGTGGTAACAAGCAAAGGCTCACGAAAGATGTGACCTTGTCGCCCTGTCTCGAGGACTTGCAGCAAGGGCTAAGAATGCCCGACCACACCTCGTAATTATCTCGCGGGCACCTTCTAGGTCAACCCGACTTCACATCACTCGCAATTAAGCTCGCGCGGGTACCCCTCAGGGCCGACCCGTCTTTAGTAACATGGTTCAGGGTAAAGTCATAGTAACCATAGTAACTGTGTGTCTAACACCAAGGGGAACCCTAAGGGACCACCCTCGGTGGATTCCACTCGATGTAATCATCAAGGTGAATGTAAGAGGAACCACCCTCGAGGTTCACACTTGAGGGGTTGCATGACAGAGTCGTATCGGAAGTGGTTAAGGAGGAAATCACCCTTGATGACCATGATCGAATAGCTACACTACAGAGATCTCATCAGGAGTGATTTATGAGGTTCCACCCTCGGCACTCGATGGTAACTCTGTAGAGTCGAGAAAAAAGGGGCGTGATGTGATGTGAGGTGTCGGGCTCTGGTCGTCGATCACGTTGATCGAGTTATCGAGGATGAAGCAGGGGTAACAAGGACCAGGTGGGGGTCACTGATGGATCACTAACCAACCTATACTAAGCAGTTTAGGATAAGCAGGTAGGTAACAATAAGCAGGTTACAAAAGTAGGCTATGCATCAGAATAGGAGCAATCAATTACAGTAGCAAAATCTAATGCAAGCATGAGAGAATGGAATGGGCGATATCGGGATGATCAAAGGGGGGGCTTGCCTGGAAGCTCTATTGTAAATGAAGAAGGGTCGTCGGAGACGTAGTCGATCACAGGGGCAGCATCGGTCTCGGGGTCTACCGGAGAGAAGAGGGGGAAGAAACAATAAATATAAAGCAAACATAGCATCACAAAGCATAACATGGCAATATGCTGTGCCGGGTGTGACCTAACGTATAGCTACATGATAAAGGTGAAGGGGGAATTCAACCGGGAATGTTTTCCCGGTTCCGGACCTATGTCAGACAGATGACCAGAGGGGGAATGTTCCATGTTCAGCATGCTAGGGGCATGTGACAGATGAACGAACCGCGTATTCGGATTCATTGGATTTTTCTAAGCAACTTTCATGTATAAAGTTTTTCCATCCGAGCTATGGTTTATTTTATATTAATTTTCAAAGATTAAAGAATTTTCAGAAACTATTTAAAATAACAGAAATGAAATTATGACATCAGCAGAGTGTTAGCATGACATCAGCAGGTCAACAGACCCGCTGACTGGTCAAACTGACCAGTGGGTCCCACCTGTCATAGACAATAGGGCTAACAGATGCTAACCTAAACTATTAATTAGAAGGGGCCCACCTGTTAGTGTCTAATTAGGTTAATTATGTTAGCTTAATTAACTTCGTTAATTAGGGGTGTGGGCCCCATCTGTGAGTTGCATGGGCCGGTCCAGTCATCATGGTGGACCGGGTCAACAGGCCAGCCGGGCCCTAGGGCCCACGGGTCAGTGACCCAGGGGGTGGCCCCAGGCCGACCACGTCGGCGGGCGGCGGTAACGTGCCAGTGGCGACCTCCAGGACGGCGGCGCGGCTCGGCCACGGTCGGAAAACGGCCACTAGGGACCGTTTGGACCGCCGCGAGCACCTACAGGTGCAGGGGGACGGCGCGCATCCAGCTGGGGCATCAGTGGGTTCGAGGGCTGGCCGGAGTGGCACCGGCAACGAGCAGGGGCGGTGCCGGCGTTCGGGAACGCGACTATCAAGCTGCGTCGAGCAGTGGCACTGGCTCGAGCTGAGTTGGCCGGAGGTGGCCACTACGACTACAGCAGGCGGCGGCGGAGCTTGGGCCTTGACGGGGACGACTCTAGGGAGTACGGCGAGCGGCGCCGAGGGGCTCGTTGGCCTTCTAGGTAGCTCAGGAGCGCGGTGTGCGTTGCGGGCGCGAGCGGGGCTAGCGATGGCTGCGGCGGCGACATGAACAGCGGCAGCGAGCTCGCGGTTGAGCGGCGAGGCGAACCTCGGGCAACAAAACGAAAGGGGAAAGGAGGGAAACGGACGACTGCTCACAGTGGTGACGGGGAGCTGCCCGGGGAGATGTGCGACGCAGTGACAGTGACGGAGTCGACGTCGAACTCCGGCGGATGTAGAGGAGGAAGATGCTCCGATCCCTCCGCGGTGGTGGCTCCGGGGTCGCGCTGGTGGTCGGGGTCGCAGTAGTGGACGTCGTCGGTGCGGCTGGACACGGTGGGACGTCGCGGAGGGGCCGGTGGCTACGCGGGCGAGCAAGTGAAGGAGACGGCAGTGGCAGCCATGGCGGAGAGGAGAAGCAGCAGCGCATGGGGGAAGGGGGATCTGAGTGGGGAGGCAGAGAGGGAGCGCAAGGGGGAGTGGTGTTGGGGAACGTAGCAGAAATTCAAAATTTTCTACGCACCACCAAGATCAATCTATGGAGTAATCTAGCAACGAGGGGAAGGGGAGTGCATCTACATACCATTGTAGATCGCGATGCGGAAGCGTTGCATGACCGCGGATGAAGGAGTCGTACTCGTAGCGATTCAGATCGCGGTTGATTCCGATCTAAGCGCCGAACCACGGCGCCTCCGCATTCAACACACGTGCAGCCCGGTGACGTCTCCCACGCCTTGATCCAGCAAGGAGAGAGGGAGAGGTTGGGAAGACTCCATCCAGCAGCAGCACGACGGCGTGGTGGTGATGGAGGAGCGTGGCAATCCTGCAGGGCTTCGCCAAGCACCGCGGGAGAGGAGGAGGGAGAGAGGTAGGGCTGCGCCAAGAGAGAGAGATCATCTCGTGTGTTTGCAGCCCCAAATACCTCAAGTATATATAGGGGAAGGGGAGGGGCTGCGCCCCCATCTAGGGTTCCCTCCCCAGGGGTGGCGGCAGCCCCCAAAACCCATCTAGGGTGCGGCCAAGGGGAAAAGAGAGGGGGCGCCACTAGGGTGGGCCTTAAGGCCCATCTGGACCTAGGGTTTGCCCCCTCCCACTCTCCCTGCACCTTGGGCCTTGGTGGGGGGGGGGCGCACCAGCCCACCTGGAGCTGGTCCCCTCCCACACATGGCCCACGCAGCCTTCTGGGGCTGGTGGCCCCACCTGGTGGACCCCCGGGACCCTCCCGGTGGTCCCGGTACATTACCGATAGCACCCGAAACTTTTGCGGTGACCAAAACAGGACTTCCCATATATAAATCTTTACCTCCGGACCATTCCGGAACTCCTCGTGACGTCCGGGATCTCATCCGGGACTCCGAACAACATTCGGTAACCACGTATATCTATTCCCTATAACCCTAACGTCATCGAACCTTAAGTGTGTAGACCCTACGGGTTCGGGAACCATGCAGACATGACCGAGACGTTCTCCGGTCAATAACCAACAGCGGGATCTGGATACCCATGTTGGCTCCCACATGTTCCACGATGATCTCATCGGATGAACCACGATGTCGGGGACTCAATCAATCCCGTATTCAATTCCCTTTGTCTATTGGTATGCTACTTGCCCGAGATTCGATCGTCGGTATCCCGATACCTTGTTCAATCTCGTTACCGGCAAGTCTCTTTACTCGTTCCGTAACACATCATCCCGTGATCAACTCCTTGGTCACATTGTGCACATTATGATGATGTCCTACCGAGTGGGCCCAGAGATACCTCTCCGTTTACACGGAGTGACAAATCCCAGTCTCGATTCGTGCCAACCCAACAGACACTTTCGGAGATACCTGTAGTGCACCTTTATAGCCACCCAGTTACGTTGTGATGTTTGGTACACCCAAAGAATTCCTACGGTATCCGGGAGTTGCACAATCTCATGGTCTAAGGAAATGATACTTGACATTAGAAAAGCTTTAGCAGACGAACTACACGATCTTGTGCTAGGCTTAGGATTGGGTCTTCTCCATCACATCATTCTCCTAATGATGTGATCCCGTTATCAATGACATCCAATGTCCATGGTCAGGAAACCGTAACCATCTATTGATCAACGAGCTAGTCAACTAGAGGCTTACTAGGGACATGGTGTTGTCTATGTATCCACACATGTATCTGAGTTTCCTATCAATACAATTCTAGCATGGATAATAAATGATTATCATGAACAAGGAAATATAATAATAACTAATTTATTATTGCCTCTAGGGCATATTTCCAACAGTCTCCCACTTGCACTAGAGTCAATAGTCTAGTTCACATCACCATGTGATTAACACTCACAGGTCACATCACCATGTGACCAACATCCAAAGAGTTTACTAGAGTCAACAATCTAGTTCACATTACTATGTGATTAACACTCAATGAGTTCTGGTTTGATCATGTTATGCTTGTGAGAGAGGTTATTAGCCAACGGCTCTGAACCTTTCAGATCGGTGTGTGCTTTACGAATATCTATGTCATCTTGTGGATGCTACCACGCGCTACTTGGAGCCATTTCAAATAACTGCTCTACTATACGAATCCGGTTTACTACTCAGAGTCATCCGGATTAGTGTCAAAGTTCGCATCGACGTAACCCTTTACGACGAACTCCTTTTCACCTCCATAATCGAGAAAATTCCTTAGTCCACTAGATACCAAGGATAAGTTCGACCGCTATCATGTGTCCATTCCCGGATCACTATTGTACCCCTTGACCAACTCATGGCAAGGCACACTTCATGTGCGGTACACAACATAGCATACTGTAGAGCCTATGTCTAAAGCATAGGGGACGACCTTCGTCCTTTCTCTCTCTTCTGCTGTGGTCAGGTCTTGAGTCTTACTCAATACTCATACCTTGTAACACAACCAAGAACTCCTTCTATTTTGAACTCTTTCAAAATCATGTCAAGGTGTGCGTTCTTTGAAAGTATCATCAGGCGTCTTGATCTATCTCTATAGATCTTGATGCCCAATATGTAAGCAGCTTTATCCAGGTCTTCCTTTGAAAAACTCCTTTCAAACAACCCTTTATGCTTTCCAGAAATTTTACATAATCTCTGATCAGCAATATGTCAACAACATATACTCATCAGAAATTCTATAGTGCTCCCACTCACTTCTTTGGAAATACAAGTTTCTCATAAACTTTGTATAAACCCAAAATCTTTGATCATCTCATCAAAGCGTACATTCCAACTCCGAGATGCTTACTCCAGTCCTTAGAAGAATCGCTGGAGCTAGCATACCTTTTAGCATCCTTAGGATCGACAAAACCTTTCTGATTGTATCACATACAACCTTTCCTTACGAAAACTGGTAAGGAAACTTGTTTTGACATCCATCTGCCAGATTTCATAAATGCAGCTAATGCTAACATGATTCCGACGGACTTAAGCATCGCTACGGATGAGAAAATCTCATCATAGTCAACTCCTTGAACTTGTGAAAATACTCTTTGCCACAAGTCGAGCTTCATAGACGGTAACATTACCGTCCATGTCCGTCTTCTTCTTAAAGATCCATTTACCTCAACAGCCTTACGACCATCAAGTAGTTCTTTCAAAGTCTATACTTTGTTTTCATACATGGATCCTCTCGGATTTTATGGCCTCGAGCCATTCGTCGGAATCCAGGCCCACCATCGCTTCTCCATAGCTCGTAGGTTCATTGTTGTCTAGCAACATGACTTCCAAGACAGGATCACGTACCACTCTGAAGTAGTACGCATCCTCGTCGTCCTACGAGGTTTGGTAGTGACTTGATCCGAAGTTTCATGATCACTATCATAAGCTTCCACTTCAATTGGTGTAGGTGCCACAGGAACAGCTTCATGTGCCCTGCTACACACTAGTTGAAGTTATGGTTCAATAACCTTATCAAGTTTCCACCATCCTCCCACTCAATTCTTTCGAGAGAAACTTTTCCTCGAGAAAGGACTCGTTTCTAGAAGCAATTACTTTTGCTTCCAGATCTGAAATAGGAGGTATACCCAACTGTTTTGGGTATTCTATGAAGATGCATTTATCCGCTTTGGGTTTGAGCTTATCAGCCTGAAACTTTTTCACATAAGCATCGCAGCCCCAAACTTTCAAGAAACGACAACTTAGGTTTCTCTAAACCATAGTTCATATGGTGTCGTCTCAACGGAATTGCGTGGTGCCCTATTTAAAGTGAATGTGGTTGTCTCTAATGCCTAACCCATAAACGATAGTGGTAATTCGATAAGAGACATCATGGTATGCACCATATCCAATAGGGTGCAGTTATGATGTACGGACACACCATCACAATGTGGTGTTCCAGGCGGTATTAATTGTGAAACACTTTCCACAATGTCTTAATTGTGTGCCAAACTTGTAACTCAGATACTCATCTCTATGATCATATCACAGACATTTTATCCTCTTGTCACGACGATCTTCAACTTCACTCTGAAATTACTTGAACCTTTCAATAATTCAGACTTGTGTTTCATCAAGTAAATACACTCAGCATCTACTCAAATCATCTGTGAAGTAAGAACATATCGATATCCACTGCGTGCCTCAGCACTCATTGGACTGCACACATCAAATGTATTACTTCCAACAAGTTGCTCTCTTGTTCCATCTTACTGAAAACGAGGCTTTTCAGTTATCTTGCCCATGTGGTATGATTTGCATGTCTCAAGTGATTCAAGATCAAGTGAGTCCAAACGATCCATCTGCATGGAGTTTCTTCACGCATATATACCAATAGACATGGTTCGCATGTCTCAATCCTTTCAAAAACGAGTGAGTCCAAAGATCCATCTATATGGAGCTTCTTCATGCGTTCTATACCAATATGACTCAAATGGCAGTGCCACAAGTATGTGGTACTATCATTACTATTTTATATCTTTTGGCACGAACATGTGTATCACTGCGATCGAGATTCATTTTAGGTGCAAGACCATTGAAGGTATTATTCAAATAAACAGAGTAACCATTATTCTCCTTAAATGAATAACCGTATTGCGATAAACATAATCCAATCATGCTCAACGCAAACACCAAATCTCGATGGTAGAGGGAGCATGCGATGCTTGATCACATCAACCTTGGAAACACTTCCAACACATATCGTCATCTCACCTTTAGCTAGTCTCCGTTTATACCGCAACTTTTATTTCGAGTTACTAACACTTAGCAACCGAACCGGTATCTAATACCCTGGTGCTGCTAGGAGTACTAGCAAAGTACACATTCATATAATGTATATCCAATATACTTCTGTCGACCTTGCCTGCCTTCTCATCTACCAAGTATCTAGGGTAGTTCTGCTTCAGTGACCGTTCCCCTCATTACAGAAGCACTTAGTCTCGGGTTTGGGTTTAACCTTGGGATTCTTCACTAGAGCAGCAAATGATTTGCTGTTTCATGAAGTATCCCTTTTGCCCTTGCCCTTCTTGAAACTAGTGGTTTTACTAACCATCAGCAATTGATGCTCCTATTTGATTTCTACTTTCACGGTGTCAAACATCGCGAATAGCTCAAGGATCATCATATCTATCCCTGATATGTTATAGTTCATCATGAAGCTCTAATAGCTTGGTGGCAGTGACTATGGAGAACCATCACTATCTCATCTGGAAGATTAACTCCCACTCGATTCAAGTGATTGTAGTACTCAGACAATCTGAGCACATGCTCAGCGATTGAGCTTTTCTCCCTTAGTTTGCAGGCTTAAGAAACTTGTCAGGGGTCTCATACCTCTTGACGTGGGCACTAGTCTGAAATCCCAATTTCAGTCTTTGGAACATCTCATATGTTCTACGACGTTTCAAAAAGGTCTTCGGTGCCTCAATTCTAAACCGTTCAACATTACACACTGAACTATCACGTAGTCATAAAAACGTGTATGTCAGATGTTTCGTAACATCTACAGACGACGCTCGAGGTTCAGCACACCGAGCGGTGCATTAAGGACATAAGCCTTCTGTGTAGCAATGAGGACAGTCCTCAGTTTACGGACCCAGTCCGCATAATTGCTACTACCAACTTTCAACTAAATTTTCTCTAGGAACATATCTTAAACAGTAGAGCTAAAGCGTAAGCTATGACATAATTTGCACAGACCTTTTGACTATGTTCATGATAATGAAGTTCGTCTGATTATTTAATGAACTCCCACTCAGATAGACATCCCTCTAGTCATCTAAGTGATACATGATCCGAGTCAAACTAGGCCGTGTCCGATCATCACGTGAGACGGACTAGTCATCATCGGTGAACATCTCCATGTTGATCGCATCTACTATACGACTCATGTTCGACCTTTAGATCTCTTGTGTTCCGAGGCCATGTCTGTACATGCTAGGCTCATCAAGTCAACCTAAGTGTTTCGCATGTGTTCCGAGGCCATGTCTGTACATGCTAGGCTCGTCAACACCCATTGTATTCGAACGTTAGAATCTATCACACCCGATCATCACGTGGTGCTTCGAAACAACGAACCTTCGCAACGGTGCACAGTTAGGGGGAACACGTCTCTTGAAATTTTAGTGAGGGATCATCTTATTTATGCTACCGTTGTTCTAAGCAAATAAGATGTAAACATGACAAACATCACATGCAAATCATAAAGTGACGTGATATGGCCAATATCATCTTGCGCCTTAGATCTCCATCTTCGAGGCACGGTATGATCACCTTCATCACCGGCATGACACCATGATCTCCATCATCGTGTCTTCATGAAGTTGTCTCGCCAACTATTACTTCTTTTACTATGGCTAACGGTTAGCAATAAAGTAAAGTAATTACATGGCGTTATTCATTGACACGCAGGTCATACAATAAATTAAGACAACTCCTATGGCTCCTACCGGTTCTCATACTCATCGACATGCAAGTCGTGATTCCTATTACAAGAACATGATCAATCTCATACATCACATATATCATTCATCACATCCTTTTGGCCATATCACATCACATAGCATACCCTGCAAAAACAAGTTAGACGTCCTCTAATTGTTGTTGCATGTTTTACGTGGCTGCTATGGGATTCTAGCAAGAACGTTTCTTACCTACACAAAAGCCACAACGTGATATGCCAATTTCTATTTACCCTTCATAAGGACCCTTTTCGTCGAATCCGATCCGACTAAAGTGGGAGAGACAGACACCCGCTAGCCACCTTATGCAACTAGTGCATGTCAGTTGGTGGAACCTGTCTCACGTAAGAGTACGTGTAAGGTCGGTCCGGGCCGCTTCATCCCACGATGCCGCCGAATCAAGATAAGACTAGTAACAGCAAGTAAATTGACAAAATTGACGCCCACAACTACTTTGTGTTCTACTCGTGCATAGAAACTACGCATAGACCTAGCTCATGATGCCACTGTTGGGGAATGTAGCAGAAATTCAAAATTTTCTACGCATCACCAAGATCAATCTATGGAGTAATATAGCAACGAGGGGAAGGGGAGTGCATCTACATACCATTGTAGATCATGATGCGGAAGCGTTGCATGAACGCGCATGAAGGAGTCGTACTCGTAGCGATTCAGATCGCGGTTGATTCCGATCTAAGCGCCGAACCACGACGCCTCCGCATTCAACACACGTGCAGCCCGGTGACGTCTCCCACGCCTTGATCCAGCAAGGAGAGAGGGAGAGGTTGGGAAGACTCCGTCCAGCAGCAGCACGACGGTGTGGTGGCGATGGAGGAGCGTGGCAATCCTGCAGGGCTTCGCCAAGCACCGCGGGAGAGGAGGAGGGAGAGAGGTAGGGCTGCGCCAAGAGAGAGATCATCTCGTGTGTTTGCAGCCCCAAATACCTCAAGTATATATAGGGGAAGGGGAGGGGCTGCGCCCCCATCTAGGGTTCCCTCCCCAGGGGTGGCGGCAGCCCCCAAAACCCATCTAGGGTGCGGCCAAGGGGAAAAGAGAGGGGGGCGCCACTAGGGTGGGCCTTAAGGCCCATCTGGACCTAGGGTTTGCCCCCTCCCACTCTCCCTGCGCCTTGGGCCTTGGTGGGGGGGCGCGCCAGCCCACCTGGAGCTGGTCCCCTCCCACACTTGGCCCACGCAGCCTTCTGGGGCTGGTGGCCCCACCTGGTGGACCCCCGGGACCCTCTCGGTGGTCCCGGTACATTACCGATAGCACCCGAAACTTTTCCGGTGACCAAAACAGGACTTCCCATATATAAATCTTTACCTCCGGACCATTTCGGAAATCCTCGTGACATCCGGGATCTCATCTGGGACTCCGAACAACATTCGGTAACCACGTATATCTATTCCCTATAACCCTAGCGTCATCGAACCTTAAGTGTGTAGACCCTACGGGTTCGGGAACAATGCAGACATGACCGAGACGTTCTCCGGTCAATAACCAACAGCGGGATCTGGATACCCATGTTGGCTCCCACATGTTCCACGATGTTCTCATCGGATGAACCACGACGTCGGGGACTCAATCAATCCCGTATTCAATTCCCTTTGTCTATCGGTATGCTACTTGCCCGAGATTCGATCGTCGGTATCCCGATACCTTGTTCAATCTCGTTACCGGCAAGTCTCTTTACTCGTTCCGTAACACATCATCCCGTGATCAACTCCTTGGTCACATTGTGCACATTATGATGATGTCCTACCGAGTGGGCCCAGAGATACCTCTCCGTTTACACGGAGTGACAAATCCCAGTCTTGATTCGTGCCAACCCAACAGATACTTTCGGAGATACCTGTAGTGCACCTTTATAGCCACCCAGTTACGTTGTGACGTTTGGTACACCCAAAGCATTCCTACGGTATCCGGGAGTTGCACAATCTCATGGTCTAAGGAAATGATACTTGACATTAGAAAAGCTTTAGCAGACGAACTACACGATCTTGTGCTAGGCTTAGGATTGGGTCTTCTCCATCACATCATTCTCCTAATGATGTGATCCCGTTATCAACGACATCCAATGTCCATGGTCAGGAAACCGTAACCATCTATTGATCAACGAGCTAGTCAACTAGAGGCTTACTAGGGACATGGTGTTGTCTATGTATCCACACATGTATCTGAGTTTCCTATCAATACAATTCTAGCATGGATAATAAACGATTATCATGAACAAGGAAATATAATAATAACTAATTTATTATTGCCTCTAGGGCATATTTCCAACAAGT
>NC_057808.1:112726010-112783166 GCF_018294505.1 Triticum aestivum
GGGGGGGGGGGCTCGGTCGCGTGAACAGAGAGAAGGAGAGGGATGACCGGGGAGGGGGAGTGGGCTGGCCTAGCTGGATCGGTTGGGTGGGTGGGCCGAAGCCCAAGTGGGGCAGGGGCTTTCTCTCCCCTCTACTTTTCCTTTTCTCTTCTTTTTGTTTAATAAATAGAGAAAGAAAGGAAGTTAATTGGGCATCCTGATATCTTAAATAAATTATGGAACTGGGCCCATAAAATCCAAGGCATTTTTAGCCAGTTCCACAAAAAGTTTGGAGGCCAGGGGATGTCATTTACATTTTTTTCACAATTAAATGACATTCAAAAATGCTGAAGTTGCAATGAAATAATTTCTATTGTCCATCTTAGCTCAATGGTGATGTTGTTTTCCTTAACAATTAAATGTTATGGAATTTTGGCTAAATGATGAACATTTTTCTAGGAAGTTCTGTGCAACTTCAAATTTCACTTTGAATTTGAATAGAATTCAGAGAAGGGACTTGAGTTGAGATATTATCCCAACATGATTAAGCTTTGTAAAACAAGATGACTTGGCACTGATCATAAGGGATTACTGTAGTGTGATGCTGGGGATGTTACAAATCTCCTCCACTACAAGAAATCTCGTCCCGAGATTTAAGAAGTGAAGTAAGGGGGAAAGAGTTGGTTACGAAATTCTAGCGAGTCTTCTCGTTCTTGGCAGCTGATACGTCTCCGTCGTATCTATAATTTTTTATTGTTCCATGCCAATATTCTACAACTTTTATATACTTTTGGCAACTTTTTATACTATTTTTGGGACTAACATATTGATCCAGTGCCCAGTGCCAGTTCCTGTTTGTTGCATGTTTTTTGTTTCGCAGAAAACCCATACCAAACGGAGTCCAAATGTTATAAAACTCACGGAGATTTTTTTGGAATATTTATGAATTTTGGGAAGTGGAATCATCACGAGACGATGCCCGAGGGGGCCACGAGGCAGGCAGGCGCGCCCTTGACCCTCGTGGCCACGCCGTAAGGCGGTTGGAGCCCTTCTTTCGCCGCAAGAAAGCTAATTTCCGGATAGAGATCGTGTCCAAAATTCAGCCCAATCGGATTTACGGATCTCCGGTTTTAAAAGAAACGGTGAAAGGCCAGATCTGAGAACGCAGAAACAGAGAGACAGATCCAATCTCGGAGGGGCTCTCGCCCCTCCCACGCCATGGAGACCAAGGACCAGAGGGGAAACCCTTCTTCCATCTAGGGAGGAGGTCAAGGAAGAAGAAGAAGGAGGGGTGCTCTCTCCCCCTCGCTTCCGGTGGCGCCGGAGTGCCACCGGGGGCCATCATCATCACCGCAATCTTCACCAACAACTTCACCGCCATCATCACCAACTCTTCCCCCCTCTATGCAGCGGTGTAACCCCTCTTTTACCCGATGTAATCTCTACTTATACATGGTGCTCAACGCTATATATTATTTCTCAATGATGTATGACTATCCTATGATGTTTGAGTAGATCCGTTTTGTCCTATGGGTTAATTGATGATCGTGATTGGTTTGAGTTGCATGTTTTATTATTGGTGCTGTCCTATGGTGCTCTCTGTGTCGCGCAAGCGTGAGGGATTTCCGCTGTAGGGTTTGCAATATGTTCATGATTTGCTTATGGTGGGTGGCGTGAGTGACAGAAGCATATACCCGAGTAAGTAGGTTGTTTGCGTATGGGAATAAAGAGGACTTGATACTTTAATGCTATGGTTGGGTTTTACCTTAATGATCTTTAGTAGTTGTGGATGCTTTCTAGAGTTCCAATCATAAGTGCATATGATCCAAGTAGATAAAGTATGTTAGCTTATGCCTCTCCCTCAAATAAAATTGCAATAATGATTACCGGTCTATTTATCGATTGCCTAGGGACAAATAACTTTCTCGTGACAAAAAGCTCTCTACTAAAACTAATTTAGTTGTGTCTTTATCTAAACAGCCCCTACTTTTTATTTACGTGCTCCTTTCTATCTTGCAAACCTATCCAAAAACACCTACAAAGTACTTCTAGTTTCATACTTGTTTCTGGTGAAGCGAACGTCAAGTGTGCGTAGAGTTGTATCGGTGGTCGATAGAATTTGAGGGAATATTTGTTCTACCTTTAGCTCCTCGTTGGGTTCGACACTCTTACTTATCGAAAGAGGCTACAATTGATCCCCTATACTTGTGGGTTATCAAGACCTTTTTCTGGCGTCGTTGCCGGGGAGCAATAGCGTGGGGTGAATATTCCCGTGTGTGCTTGTTTGCTTTATCACTAAGTAATTTTTATTTGCTGTTCTTAGTTGTTCTCTATCTTTAGTTATGGATATGGAACACGAAATACCAAAAAAATTAGGTTTACTTGCTACTCATGGAGATGGGGAACGTCCTAAAACCCTCGATGCTCGTTATGTGATAGATATTATGTACTACTTTGATAATCCTGAGAAAACCCCATTCAATTTGGTAATGGGAGACACGTTGGATCAACGTGAATACTTTAGGGATTATCGCTTGACTCAAAAAGGGAAACTATTATGGGATCAAATTTATATGTTGTGTTGGTATGCTAGTCAACTATGCTTGAGATATGATTATACTTGTTGCTCTAGGATGAAGGCTCCACACCTTCCCTTTTCATGCAAATTTAATGATGACAAAACCTTGGATTCTCATGCTAATGGAATATATGATTACTATGATGTGGAACAAATAGAAGAATTTGTTGCTTTTATGGGTGCTTATGAAATTGAATCTTTGTTTAAAGAATGTGAAAATCTTTATGATGTTGTTTACAAACCTGAAAATTTAGCTATCCTTAAATATTGTTATGAGAATTATGAATACAATTCCGATATTGATGCATTTGTTGAGAAAGTCTCCGCTGTCCAAGAAGAGACTAATATTTTACAGGAAACTAGGGAAGAAGAAATTGCTGAAACGGTGAGCTCATTAGATGAAAAAGATGAGGAGGAGAGCGAAGAACAAAAGGAGGAAGAGCGGATTGATCACCCGTGCCCACCTTCTAATGAGAGTAACTCTTCAACTCATACATTGTTTAATTTCCCTTCGTGCTTACCGAAGGATGAATGCTATGATGATTGTTATGATCCCGTTGATTCTCTTGAAATATCCCTTTTTGATGATGCTTGCTATGCTTGTGGCCATGATGCCAATATGAATGATGCTTATGGAGATGAACTTGCTATAGTTCCTTATGTTAAACATGAAATTGTTGCTATTGCACCCACACATAATAGTCCTATTATCTTTTTGAATTCTCCAAACTACACTATATCGGAGAAGTTTGCTCTTATTAAGGATTATGTTGATGGGTTGCATTTTACTATTGCACATGATGATTTTGATGAATGTAATATGCATGTGTTTGCTTCTCCTACTTGCAATTATTATGAGAGAGGAACTACATCTCCGCCTCTCCATGTTTCCAATATGATAAAATTGCAAGAAACTTGTTATGCTATGCATTGGCCTTTACTTGATGTGCATGAATTGTTCTTGTATGACATGCCGATGCATAGGAAGAGAGTTAGACTTCGTCATTACATGATATATGTTACTTTGTGCTCACTACTAAATTACAAATCATTGTTAATTAAAATTGGCTTTGATATACCTTCGGATCCGGGTGGATCCATTACTTGAGCACCAGATGCCTAGCTTAATGGCTTTAAAGAAAGCGCTGCCAGGGAGACAACCCGGAAGTTTTAGAGAGTCATTTATTTCTGTTGAGTGATTTTATATAGTTTAAAAACGAAAAAAATAAAGAGGGGAACCCAAAACTTTTCAAAAAGGAAGGTGAAAGTGAAAGAGACAAGCATTGTTGAAGTGGGGGAGCTCCTTGAACTTTGTTCATGCTTGCGGAATCTTTGTGAATCTTGATTACAGAAACTTTTCAACAAAAATAATTATCCCCTTGTACAATTCCATTGTATTATAAAAATAATGTGCCAAGGTTTGCCTTTAGGATGTTTACAATGCTTGTTGGTTTGTGCGGTGGAGGACAGAAACTTTGGCTGTAGTGCGCGATTTTACATTTTTTACTGGAATGTCAAACGGTTCTGAAACTTCTTTCACTGTCTTTCTATAATTTTTTTTATTTTTCCTAAATTTGGAAGAATTTTTGGATCACCATAAGTATGGTGAATGTTCAGATTATTACAGACTGTCCTGTTTAAGACAGATTCTGTTTTTGATGCATAGGTTGCTTGTTTTGATGAAACTATCGATTTATATCAGTGGATTAAGCCATGGAAAAGTTATATTACAGTAGCTAAAATGCAGAAACAAAATATGAATTGGTTTGCGACAGTACTTAGAGTAGTGATTTGCTTTATTATACTAACGGATCTTACCGAGTTTTCTGTTGAGTTTTGTGTGGATGAAGTGTTCGAAGATCGAGAAGGTCTCGATGTGAGGAGAAGGAAGAGAGGCAAGAGCTCAAGCTTGGGGAGTCCCAAGGCACCCCAAGTAAATATTCAAGGAGACTCAAGCGTCTAAGCTTGGGGATGCCCCAGAAGGCATCCCATCTTTCTTAAACAAGTATCGGTATGTTTTCGGATTCGTTTCGTCCATGCGATATTTGCAAATCTTGGAGCGTCTTTTGCATTTAGTTTTCACTTTTCTCTTATGCACCATGCTGGTATGAGATAGTAAATTGTTTATTTATAGAATGCTCATTGCACTTCACTTATATCTTTTGAGTATGGCTTTATAGAATGCTTCGTGTGCTTCACTTATATCATTTGAAGTTTGGATTGCCTGTTTCTCTTCACATAGAAAACCGCCATTTGTAGAATGCTCTTTTGCTTCACTTATACTTGTTAGAGCATGGGCATATCTTTTGTAGAAAGAATTAAACTCTCTTGCTTCACTTATATCTATTTAGAGAGATGACAGGAATTGGTCATTCACATGGTTAGTCATAAAATCCTACATAAAACTTGTAGATCACTGATATGATATGTTTGATTCCTTGCAATAGTTTTGCGATATAAAGATGGTGATATTAGAGTCATGCTAGTGGGTAGTTGTGGATTGTAGAAATACTTGTGTTGAAGTTTGTGATTCCCGTAGCATGCACGTATGGTGAACCGTTATGTGATGAAGTCGGAGCATGATTGTCTTCCTTATGAGTGGCGGTCGGGGACGAGCGATGGTCTTTTCCTACCAATCTATCCCCCCAGGAGCATGCGCGTAGTACTTTGTTTTGATGACTAATAGATTTTTGCAATAAGTATGTGAGTTCTTTATGACTAATGTTGAGTCCATGGATTATACGCACTCTCACCCTTCCATCATTGCTAGCCTCTTCGGTACCGTGCATTGCCCTTTCTCACCTCAAGAGTTGGTGCAAACTTTGCCGGTGCATCCAAACCTCGTGATACGATACGCTCTATCACACATAAGCCTCATTATATCTTCCTCAAAACAGACACCATACCTACCTATCATGGCATTTCCATAGCCATTCCGAGATATATTGCCATGCAACTTCCATCATCATCATATACATGACTTGAGCATTTATTGTCATATTGCTTTGCATGATCGTAAGATAGCTAGCATGATGTTTTCATGGCTTGTCCATTTTTTGATGTCATTGCTACGCTAGATCATTGCACATCCCGGTACACCGCCGGAGGCATTCATATAGAGTTATTTCTTTGTTCTAGATATCGAGTTGTAATATTGAGTTGTAAGTAAATAAAAGTGCGATGATCATCATTATTAGAGCATTGCCCCAGTGAGGAAAGGATGATGGAGACTATGATTCCCCCACAAGTCGGGATGAGACTCCGGACTTTACAAAAAATAAAAGAGGTCAAAGAAGCCCAAATAAAAAAGAGGCCAATGAAGCCCACCAAAAAAACAAAAACACAAAAAAAATGAGAGAAAAAGAGAGAAGGGGCAATGTTACTATCCTTTTACCACACTTGTGCTTCAGAGTAGCACCATGTTCTTCATATAGAGAGTCTCTTGAATTATCACTTTCATATACTAGTGGGAATTTTCATTATAGAACTTGGCTTGTATATTCCGATGATGGGCTTCCTCAAATGCCCGAGGTCTTCATGAGCAAGCAAGTTGGATTCACACCCACTTAGTTTCCAGTTTGAGCTTTCATACACTTATAGCTCTTAGTGCATCCGTTGCATGGCAATCCCTACTCCTTGCATTGACATCAATTGATGTGCATCTCCATAGCCCGTTGATTAGCCGCGTCAATGTGAGACTTTCTCCTTTTTTGTCTTCTCCACACAACCTCCACCATCATATTCTATTCCACCTATAGTGCTATGTCCATGGCTCACGCTCATGTATTGCATGAAATTTGAAAAGGTTTGAGAACGTCAAAAGTATGAAACAATTGCTTGGCTTGTCATCGGGGTTGTGCATGATTTGAATATTTTGTGTGGTGAAGATGGAGCATAGCCAGACTATATGATTTTGTAGGGATAACTTTCTTTGGCCATGTTATTTTGAAAAGACATGATTGCTTTATTAGTATGCTTGAAGTATTATTGTCTTAATGTCAAATGATAGACTATTGCTTTGAATCACTCGTGTCTTAATATTCATGCCATGATTAGATTATGTGATCAAGATTATGCTAGGTAGCATTCCACATCAAAAATTATCTTTTTTATCATTTACCTACTCGAGGACGAGCAGGAATTAAGCTTGGGGATGCTGATACGTCTCTGTCGTATCTATAATTTTTGATTGTTCCATGCCAATATTCTACAACTTTTATATACTTTTGGCAACTTTTTATACTATTTTTGGGACTAACATATTGATCTAGTGCCCAGTGCCAGTTCCTGTTTGTTGCATGTTTTTTGTTTCGCAGAAAACCCATACCAAACGGAGTCCAAACGGAATAAAAACTCACGGAGATTTTTTTTGGAATATTTATGAATTTTGGGAAGTGGAATCATCGCGAGACGATGCCCGAGGGGGCCACGAGGCAGGGAGGCGCGCCCCTGACCCTCGTGGCCACCCCATAAGGCGATTGGAGCCCTTCTTTCGCCGCAAGAAAGCTAATTTCCGGATAGAGATCGTGTCCAAAATTCAGTCCAATCGGAGTTACGGATCTCCGGTTTTAAAAGAAACGGTGAAAGGCCAGATCTGAGAACGCGGAAACAGAGAGAGACAGAGGGACGGATCCAATCTCGGAGGGGCTCTCGCCCCTCCCACGCCATGGAGACCAAGGACCAGAGGGGAAACCCTTATCCCATCTAGGGAGGAGGTCAGGGAAGAAGAAGAAGGAGGGGGGCTCTCTCCCCCTCGCTTCCGGTGGCGCCGGAGTGCCACCGGGGGCCATCATCATCACCGCTATCTTCACCAACAACTTCACCGCCATCACCACCAACTCTTCCCCCCTCTATGCAGTGGTGTAACCCCTCTTTTACCCGCTGTAATCTCTACTTAAACATGGTGCTCAACGCTATATACTATTTCCCAATGATGTATGGCTATCCTACGAGGTTTGAGTAGATCCGTTTTGTCCTATGGGTTAATTGATGATCGTGATTGGTTTGAGTTGCATGTTTTATTATTGGTGCTGTCCTACGGTGATCTCCGTGTCACGCAAGCGTGAGGGATTCCCGCTGTAGGGTTTGCAATATGTTCATGATTTGCTTATGGTGGGTGGCGTGAGTGACATAAGCATATACCCGAGTAAGTAGGTTGTTTGCCTATGGGAATAAAGAGGGCTAGATACTTTAATGCTATGGTTGGGTTTTACCTTAATGATCTTTAGTAGTTGCGGATGCTTGCTAGAGTTCCAATCATAAGTGCATATGATCCAAGTAGAGAAAGTATGTTAGCTTATGCCTCTCCCTTAAATAAAATTGCAATAATGATTACCGGTCTAGTTATCGATTGCCTAGGGACAAATAACTTTCTCGTGACAAAAAGCTCTCTACTAAAACTAATTTAGTTGTGTCTTTATCTAAACAGCCCCTACTTTTTATTTACGTGCTTCTTACTATCTTGCAAACCTATCCAAAAACACCTACAAAGTACTTCTAGTTTCATACTTGTTTCCGGTAAAGCGAACGTCAAGTGTGCGTAGAGTTGTATCGGTGGTCGATAGAACTTGAGGGAATATTTGTTCTACCTTTAGCTCCTCGTTGGGTTTTACACTCTTACTTATCGAAAGAGGCTACAATTGATCCCCTATACTTGTGGGTTATCAGCTGCTCTTTTTGAAGAAGGTGACCCCTTTCATTGATGTCTTCATTTCTTTGCTTCACATCACCGTGATGAAGTCGTCATCCTTTCTTCGAAAACTCCATCGTACTTATGAAAAGGATAAGGGATACCTTGGAAGAACGGACCTCTACAAGGTTGATTAACTGGTAGATAACTCAGGGAATGAGGTAGAAAGTAACTCTCGAATTGATCTTAAGAAAACATCGAGAGCAAATAAAAAGGTACCATAAGAAGTTTCGAGTGGGCAGGCAATCGTCTGATGCCTAATCAGAAGGCAAAAGGGGTTCGGAGCAACGAAAGGAAATATTGCGTCTGATACCAGACTAGATCATCTCTAGGACGGTGGCTCATGAATTACATATGAAGGCAAGTGCAAAGGATACTTCGAACTCAGGGATGTATAGGAGAGTCAGGTTTCGATCCTGTGGAACTGTGGGTTATGGGCCCACCATGTGGTTCAAAAGTATGAAGGATGCTGACATATTGCACGGTCATGGTAGCAAGGCATGTTAGGGGATAGCTTGTCGGTTATGTTGGCAACAACGTCGGTACCAAGGGCGAGGGACGAAGAGAACCGTTTTCCTACTCGCAAGGCGAGGCGGACCAATAGGCAAAGTTCTCGTCCATCGGTGGTTACTGAAATGTCATCAATAACAATAACAGGGTCTTACTGACTGTGTTGTACCCCGAGGTGTTTACATAAGCAGGGAAATATTACTGCTTATATCATATAGATCACAAGAAAGATTAACAAAACAATGGAAACGAAAAATGAGATTATTAGATTAAACACTCCAATGGAAAGGAAGATGTGTTTAAACACAAGTATTAGGAGTATATCCTTCACAAGAACAAGTAGATCAGGATATACCTAACAGGACAGCAAGTAGAATTGCAAGAAGGTTGTCGATGTTAACACAAATCATCAAAGGGGCAAGGATGGTATTTATCATCATGAATTCGATTCATAACCTGGAAGAGCTCAGAATGTTGACAATGATCATGACACATTTGTCGAGAGATTTCACGAAGATGCAATCGATCGGCGATGACATCAAGTCAAAGGAATGATGAAGCGAAAGGTTATTGGAACCACGGGTACGACACAAACTCTAAATCAAGCTTGTTGTTCAAGGTGAAATGATATGACGAGGAAGATCGACGTAGGCTTAGCTCATCATCGAAAGTTGTGCTCCGGGAAGAAGGACCAGGTAGCACAGTTAAAATTTAGCACGATAATGATATAGCCGATCAGGCTAGGAATGACTTGAAGGATTATTAAACTCGTAAGCAACAAAGAATACTTAGAGTTATAGAATTGGAGTGTGGAATCGATTCACTTATCGGCGTTCTCGAGTGACTAACAACTTGAAACCCAGGGAAAACTGAAATCGATGAGAAGCAATCCCAGATGAAGACTCGTAGGAAGCAACACGGTTCTTTGTTATTCTCAAGATACCAAAGGGTAATACTCGATGGAAGATCAAAATAGAGGTTGCGAAGATGCATTTATCTACGGAAGACAAGTGCTTTAACTTGTCCAAGAAATGGAATCAAAGGGGAACAATCATGGTCAGAACCACGGTTGCAAAGGATCAAATCCTAGATATAAGATGATCTTATACCAAGGGGATAATTAATTTTAAGAGAAGCTTCCATGATAAGATCTACATCGTGTCCATGGGCATGAACGTAAAGTTCAAGGTCGAATCCCACTTCTTCATTGCATATCATTTCATTTACTTCTCGCTTTCAATGAATTTGTAGTGCGAAAGATTTATCTGGTGAAGCACCAGAAGAGTATGACTCGCATAACTTACGAGTTCACATGGATTAGGAAAAGCATAGGTTCAACCCATCGGAACAACTTAGGAACCTTTGCAGTCTTCAGGAGTAAATAACACAAGCTCGATAGTAGAGCATGGTTGAGAAACCACAAGATACCATTTACCAAAGGCATTATGCATCAGGGGAAGATCTCAAGGTTTTGAGAATATGTCGGAACGGTCGGATAATACTCCACCAAAGGATCTGGTGAACTGCAAAGAATCTGATGTGAGTATCGATGTTCAACTAGAAGAGGAAACAATGCAAAGGCATCGAATTATAGAAATAAATGGATAATTCGAAAGCTTAAATACAAAGGAATTATGATTTCCAAATTGGGGGATCAGAAGCAGAGGCTCTAATCAAAAGAGTAGTAAGTTGAATAGAATTGAATAGAATTAGGTGGGAAATCACTCAAGGTTTGATTTGCCGAGAACCAGCTCATGTTTGAAGTGACGTCTGAGCCAAAAGGATGAATTTCATAAGGATCAACTGATGATTGCGTGCATCCACACACATGTCTGAATCAATAGGATCAGAAAGTCAACCACAACGGATTACAATGGATATTGCTAGAAATATGGAAAGTATCCATAATGCAAGCAAACAAGTATTTGCGGAGCAATAGTTGGATCGGATTATCGGAAGATCGGATAGTATTTCAAAGTATCTTGTGAATCATACGATTAAATAGGAATGAACAAATCCTCGATAAGTGTGAGGAATTATCCGTAGATGTATTCATGTGGAAATGGAGCTGCAAGGCAGCACGCACAATATATTCTCGAAAGATTGGAGTGTATTGCGAGGCATCTTGTAATAACAAGAGCAGTTGGAAATGAAGGTATGGACGGCAAGTGTATGTAGTTACTCATAGGGACTTCTCGATGGTAGGGAATTACAAGGGCAATGAGCACAAAGGTCTCGGGAAAAACATCAGAGAGCATCTTCCGAATCTTCTGGTGCACCAAGCAATCATCTGGAATGAGGGGCTCTCCGGGAGAAAGTAGTTACGAGAACCTAGTCAGAGTTAGTAAAATCTTTAACCCGAATAGAAGAGAGATCAGAGTCCCAGAGTATAGACGATGAGTAAAAGATCCTAATACCACCCAATGGCGACGTGGGCCCGTAAGGCACACAGCCATGTTAGTACAAGTTTTGTAGTGACTAGACTCAACTTCGACCAAGGAGTTGGAAAGGGGGCTACCTACAGGCAGTCGGCTTTGATACCAACTTGTGACGCCCCCGATTCAATCGTACTCTAATCATACACGCAAATGTGTACGATCAAGATCAGGGACTCACGGGAAGATATCACAACACAACTCTAGACACAAATTAAAATAATGCAAGCTTTATATTACAAGCCAGGGGCCTCGAGGGCTTGAATACATAAGCTCGAATACACAAGAGTCAGCGGAAGCAACATTATCTGAGTACAAACATGAGTTAAACAAGTTTGCCCTAAGAAGGCTAGCACAAAAGCAACATCGATCGAAAAGGCAAGGCCTCCTGCCTGGGAGCCCCCTAACTACTCCTGGTCGTCGGCGGTCTTCACGTAGTAGTAGGCACCCTCGGGGTAGTAGCAGTCGTCAAAGGTGGCATCTGGCTCCTGGACTCCACCATCTGGTTGCAACAACCAGAAAGAAGAAAGAAGGGGGAGGGGTAGCAAAGCAACCGTGAGTACTCATCCAAAGTACTCGCAAGCAAGGATCTACACTACTTATGCATCGGTATCAATGAAAGGGGTAGTATCTGTGGACTAACTGCAGAATGCCAGAATAAGAGGGGGAGAAGCTAGTCCTATCGAAGACTAGCATCTTCTGGAAACCACCATCTTGCAGCAACAGGAGGGAGTAGAGTAGTATAACATAAGTCATATTTATGTTGTTGTATCAATGCTCCGGGATCCTTTCTCGACTCCCGAAGCAACATATCCAAATCAAGCCTCAGCATCCAGTTCTAGTTGTATCGATCGGGATACAACTCCGAGTGTCCGTTACCCTAGGACAGGCTATCGATAGATGTTTTATTCCCTGCAGGGGTGCACCAACTTACCCACCACGCTTGATTAACTCTGGCCGGACACACTTTCCTGGGTCATGCCCGGCCTCGGATTAATAGAGAGGTTAGCACGCCGGACTAAACCTATGTCCCCAGGGGTCTTGGGCCATCGCCCCGGGAACTCCTACACGTTGCGAGGGCAGCCGCTGAGCAGACCTAGCTACCTCCTTAAAAAGGCAGGTGCTTATGCAGTCAAACCCGGCGCGTGCCGCTCAGTCGCATGACGTCTATTAAGCTTTTGCTGATGCATACGACGCAGAACGCCCATACTATGCCCACATGATGGTTAGTGCTATCAGGCCAGAGGCCCCTCGGATCAAATATCCAAATCGTAGTGGATTAGGAACGCGCGGTAACAAGCAGAGACTCACGAAAGATGTGACCCCGTCGCCCGTCTCGAGGACTTGCGGCAAGGGCTAAGCATGCTCAGCCACGCCTCGTAATTATCTCGCAGGCACTTTCCAGGTCAACCTGACTCCACATCACTTGCAATTAAGCTCGCGCAGGTACCCCTCAGGGCCGACCCGTCTTTAGTAACATGGTTCAGGGTAAAGTCATAGTAACCATAGTAACCGTGTGTCTAACACCAATGGGAACCCTGAGGAACCACCCTCGGTGGATTCCACTCGATGTAATCATCAAGGTGAACGTAAGAGGAACCACCCTCGAGGTTCACACTTGAGGGGTTGCACGACAGAGTCATATCGGAAGTGGTTAATGAGGAAATCACCCTCGATGACCACGACCGAATAGCTACACTACAGAGATCTCATCAGGAGTGATGTATGAGGTTCCACCCTCGGCACTCGATGATAACTCTGCAGAGTCGAGCAATAAAAGGGGCGTGATGTGATGTGAGGTGTCGGGGTCTGGTCGTCAATGATGTTGATCGAGTCGTAGGGGATGAAGCAGGGGCAACAAGGACCAGGTGGGGGTCACTGATGGATCACTAACCAACATATACTAAGAAGTTTAGGATAAGCAGGTAGGTAACAATAAGCAGGTTACAAAAGCAGGCTATGCATCCGAATAGGAGCAATCAATTATAGTAGCAAAATCTAATGCAAGCATGAGAGAATGGAATGGGTGATATCGGGATGATCAAAGGGGGGGCTTGCCTGGAAGCTCTCTTGTAAAGGAAGAAGGGTCGTCGGAGACGTAGTCGATCATAGGGGCAGCATCGGTCTCAGGGTCTACCAGAGAGAAGAGGGGGAAGAAACAATAAATATAAAGCAAACATAGCATCACAAAACATAACATGGCAATATGCTGTGCCGGGTGTGACCTAACGTATGGCTACACGATAAAGGTGAAGGGGGAATTCAACCGGGAATGTATTCCCGGTTCCGGACCTGTGTCAGACAGATGACCGGAGGGGGAATGTTCCATGTTTAGCATGCTAGGGGCATGTGACAGATGAACAGACCGCGTATTTGGATGCATTGGTTTTTTGTGAGCAACTTTCATGTATAAAGTTTTTCCATCCGAGCTACGGTTTATTTTATATTAATTTTCAAAGGTTAAAGCATTTTCAGAAACTATTTAAATAATAGAAATGGAATTATGATGTCAGGAGAGTGTCAGCATGACATCAGCAGGTCAACAGACCCGCTGACTGGTCAAACTGACCAGTGGGTCCCACCTGTCATAGACAGTAGGGCTAACAGAGGTTAACCTAAACTAACTAAGTAAATTAATTAGAAGGGGCCCACCTATCAGTGTCTAATTAGGTTAATTAAATTAGCTTAATTTACTTCGTTAATTAGGGGTGTGGGCCCCATCTGTTAGTTGCATGGGCCGGTCCAGTCAGTATGGTCGACCGGGTCAACAGGCCGGCCGGGCCCCTAGGGCCCACGGGTCAGTGACCCAGGGGTGGCCCCAGGCCGGCCACGTCGGCGGGCGGCGTTGACGTGCCGGCGGTGACCTCCAGGACGGTGGCGCGGCTCGGCCACGGTCGGAAAACGGCCACCGGGGACCGTTTGGACCGCTGCGAGCACCTATAGGTGCAGGGGGCGGCACACATCTAGCTGGGGCATCAATGGGTTCGAGGGCTGGCCGGAGTGGCACCGGCGATGAGCAGGGGCGGCGCCGGCATTCGGGAGCATGTCGGGAAAAGCCTACGGGGCGCCAAATCGGCCGCGGCTGGTCGTGTTCGAACGCGGCTATCAATCCGCGTCGAGCGGTGGCACTGGCTCGAGCTGAGTTGGTCGGAGGCGGCCGGTACGACTACAACAGGCGCTGGCGGAGCTTGGGCCTTGACGGGGATGGCTCTAGGGAGTACGGCGAGCGGCACCGAGGGGCTCGTTGGCCTCCTAGAAAGATCAGGAGTGCGGTGGGTGTCGCGGGCGCGAGCAGGGCTAGCGATGGCTGCGGCGGCGACATGAACAGCGGCAGCGAGCTCGCGGTTGAGCGGCGAGGCGAAACCTCGGGCAACAAAATGAAAGGGGAAAGGAGGGAAACGGACGGCTGCTCACAGCAGTGACGGGGAGCTGCTCGGGGAGGTGTGGGACGCAGTGACGGCGACGGAGTCGATGTCGAACTCCGGCGGATGCAGAGGAGGAAGTTGATCCGATCCGTCCGCGGTGGTGGCTCCCGGGTCGCGCTGGTGGTCGGGGTCGCAGTAGTGGACGTCATCGGTGCGGCTGGACACGGTAGCACGTCAAGGAGGGGCTGGTGGCTACGCGGGCGAGCAAGCGAAGGAGACGGCAATGGCGGCCATGGTGGAGAGGAGAAGGAGCAGTGCATGGGGAAAGGGGGATTTGAGTGGGGGAGGCAGAGAGGGAGCGCAAGGGGGAGTGGGCGAGTGGGGAGGGAGCCCGAGGCGTCGGGGCTGCCCTTATCCCCTCGCCGGCGACGTGGCAACGCGGGGCACTGCGCCGGGTCCAGTGGGAACGAGCTGGGGGGGCTCGGTCGCGTGAACAGATAGAAGGAGAGGGATGACCGGCGAGGGGGAGTGGGCCGGCCTAGCTGGGTTGGCTGGCTGGGTGGGCCGAACCCAAGTGGGGTAGGGGCTTTCTCTCCCCTATACTTTTCCTTTTCTCTTTTTTCTTTTTGTTTAATAAACAGAGAAAGAAAGTAAGTTAATTGGGCATCCAAATATCTTAAATAAATTATGGAACTGGGCCCATAAAATCCAAGGCATTTTTAGCCAGTGTCACAAAAAGTTTGGAGGCCAGGGGATGTCATTTACATTTTTTTCACCATTAAAATGACATTCAAAAATGCTGAAGGTGTAATGAAATAATTGCTACTGTCCATCTTAGCTCAATGGTGATGTTGTTTTCCTTAACAATTAAATGTTATGGAATTTTGGCTGAATGATGAACATTTTTCTAGCAAGTTTTGTGCAACTTCAAATTTCACTTTGAATTTCAATAGAATTCAGAGAAGGGACTTGAGTTGAGATATTATCCCAACATGATTAAGCTTTGTAAAACAAGATGACTTGGCACTGGTCATAAGGGATTACTGTAGTGTGATGCTGGGGATGTTACAACTGGGAGTACCGTGGAGACTTCACAGTCTTCCAAGAGGTATGTATACTTAATGCATGCCTAGGCATGAGTCTGGATTGTTACACTACAAAAATATACACTTCCATGATGATACGTGTTTGTCAGAGTAGGTCATGTTTTCTGTCATGCATGTACATCCATGACAAATTTATGACAGAATCAAGATAGTCATACCTGTGCTGTCGTAGAAGTGTTCCATGATATTACCAAAATTATCATCACGGAAGTGTCCACTTCCATGACGATAAATCGCGCGTCACAGAAGTGCTTTCGTCAAGGGTGACCGACACGTGGCATCCACCGTAACGGAACGCCGTTAAGCTATCGGGTCCAGTTTTGGATCCGATAACCCATTAACAACCCCGACTAATGGGGATTTTCCACGTGTAAAATCATCATTGGCTGGAGGAAACACGTGCCGGCTCACCGTTGGGACAGATGTCATCCACTCATTGGACCCAAAGCGCCTATGATACATCGACACGTGGCACGGCCCAACAAAGGCCCATATAGGTTAAAAAGGCCGGCCCAGTCAAAGGCCCGTAGTACTTACCCAGGTACTAGTGGGCCAGCCCAATAACGACCTGCTTAATAAAGGCCCATTTACGGCCCGAAGCCAGATCTGGCCCTTTAATTGTTGGCCTAATATTTGGGCCCATTTACGGCCCGAAGCCAGATCTGGCCCGTTAATTGTTCATCGAATATTTGGGCCCTATTATAGCCCAGTGACTTTCGTCCTGTTAGAGGCCCGATGTAGGCATGGGCCCATTTCAGCCCGGTGTGACTTTCGGCCTGGGAATGGCCCGTGCTGCCCATGGGCCATATATGGTCCGACAGGACATCGGGCCCACTAACAGCCCGTGATAAAGGTGGCAACAGTTAAGCCCAACGTGACTTTGGGCCTGTTAAAGGCCTGTCGCATAATTCGGCCCGTTGATGTCTGTACTAAGCTTTCGGCCTCTTAAAGGCCCATGATATCAGTGGGCCAACTAAAGCCTGAGATATGTTTCGGCCTGGTAACTGCCCGTGATATAACTGGGCCCAAAAAGGCCCCGTCTACATTTCAGCCTGCTGAAGGCCCGTCGACGACTAGTGAAAATTGAGGCCCAATATACATTTCGGCCTGCTAAAGGCCCATGGTTTCATCTGGGCCGTAACAGGCCAGTACAATATTCAGCCTGTTAATGGCCCAACGCTACCTGGGCCAAACTAAGGGTTGGGTCCACAAAAGGCCCAACTAAAATATAGACCGGTGTAAGTTGTGGGCCTCGCGCAAAGTGTGAAGGCCCCAATGATTCAGGCCCAAGAAAGATGCAGGCCGGCCCAATTGTGGCCCGCTAAACACCAGGCCCGTTAGAGGCGAATGTTTCGGCCTGGTCGACTACATCTGATTTTTTTAGATAGCGAATGATGACAGTAACTAGTAAGAATTAAGAACAAACCTACTCTATACAATAAAGAAATTACGAGAAATTACGACATAGTAACTAAGAATAAACCTACATTATATAATAAAGGATTTATGGTATATTACATCCACTGGGCATCGAAGTTTGGCACCAGTGATCATAACGCGCAACGAAGAAGCAGATTACAAAAACTGGGCACCATTGCAGCGTAACAAAATAATACTGAACCGAGACCACTTCCAAGACAGTTCAAGAAAGGTTAGCCTTGCGCGGGAACTGCTACACAAGCTGCTGAGCAAGGCTGTGAGACCGGCCTAGCATGTCGGTAATAGCTTCCAGGTGTAGCTGTTTAGCGATGAGGTTCTCATTGGTGTTCTCCGCAATCTTTCTTAGAGATAGGACTTCAAGTCGAAGTTGAGTTGCAGAATGCCTTTCTGCTAGAACTTGGGACTGAAGAAGTCAAACTGATTCAGACAACGAATTCTGTGAGCTTGTCTGGCTGCTAGTCTCGAGTAACTTGAACACTGCATCAAGACAAGACTTTGGGGTTGTCTCGCTATCTTCAAGATGTTTTGCCTTCTTTGCTGCAATATATGTTGGGTTTGTCTCACAGCCTTCAGCAGACTTGTGCATGCCATCAGGCATATCACCCTGAAACAAAGCAGAGAGATGACATGTTTTGCACGTGTATAAACAAAGATGATAACTGTGCTGTCAATTCCATCCAATTTCAAATTAGAAAATAAAGAGTAAGTTCAAAATATCAATAGCATAATTTGGCATTGTTCATAATGCGGGGAGCTTCACCACACTACTGGATTACCATGTCAACATAACAAGCATAGATGAAGGGCAAAGAAAATCATTGTATCTATTTTGGTTAATGTGCATGGCATGTTGTTCATATCATCAGCCACATCAGTAAGATAAAACAGGAGATGACAAGGTGCAAACGTGGGCTGCTTCACCACACACTGGATTAATGATCCACAAAAACAAGCATACATATAGGGAGTATTGAGTAATGTGCATGGTATGAATAAGGAATTTGGTTTTACAAGTAAAACTTAGAACTTACGGTTCTTGCGAACATGCATTTTGGTAGAAACAACAAACTAAACAACAGTAAATGATAGGGAGTATGAGCAAATTAAACAGCAGTTGAGGATAAAGGCTATAGAAGGACTGACTTACATTAACAGTTAACACCGGCTTTATAATGCCCTTCTCCATGTCAAGGGAAGGATAACTAAAGAATTTCAGCACGGAATCTTCTTCATAAGCATTGCCTGTACTCTACATTTTGTAGAGAGTAATTATGGATATGATAATACTGGAAGGGATAGAGGATAATGAAGATAAGATGCAGATTGATGCTACATAATCAACTACACCAATCCCTGGAAGTACAAGCATTACAGGACAAAATGTACTGACAAGAGCAACGGGCTACACTTCTGCACTGGCATTGTCTGTGTATTCTACTTTTTGGTAAGATTAAATATAGATCTGATCTTTTTTAGTAAATGGTGGGCGAGGGAGATAAGATGCAGAATGCTACACAATGAACCAATCCCTCTTCCCATAATACAAGAGTGTTTTGAACACTAGTGTACTGTACAAAATGTTCTTATATTATGGGACGGAGGGAGTAGCTGTTAATGTAAGTACAGTGATAGACGACATTCAGTCCTTACAAGAGGACTGCAGAGCTAAACCTCTTCAAAAGCATTGGGTTGATTCTAAATTTATGTAAGAGTCCATACGGATCTTATAATGTCCACCAAATGGACGATAACGAGGCTAACATGTGCAGTGATGCTACATAATCAAACAGCTATGAAAGTAAGTATGATCATACAGGGCAAGAGGTACTCACAAGAGCAATGCAGTGTGCAGTATAGTTGCGAGATTCTGTGGTCCCTTGAGAATGAATGTTCTTCTGCTAACAGTTTTCGTACAAGTGAGACGTTAAGGCAAATGCAGAAATGTAGTTCAAATTGTGATGTGATATCATAGATAGTACCTTACTCTGCAGCCGAGACGAATGTGTAACAAGATTATTCCAGTCACCGTTAGATAAATGTAGCACCGGAGACTTTACAGAAATTTCGTTTAGAGGCTTGCCATTGAAGTGCGCTTGCCTCAGGTAGGAACGATACTTCATCAATGAGTGCTTGAAAAGCGCAACCAACCCTTGCTCGTCTTCACAATCCAGTTTGGTCCTCGCCTATTTAAAAGAATGAAATCTTGTGTCTTCTGTCAGCAGAAACATATGCAGCAATGACCATGAATAACATTAGTACATTACTTACGCGTAAGTTGCGGAGGAAGACTGGAAATTGTTCTGTGTCTGCGGTATAATCTTTCCATGAAGGAAAGATGCGCACAAAGTTCCTGACAACAATATAAGCTTTGTCTTCTAAACTGGGAAGAAATGGAACAGGGGTCCTATTTGCTACAATTGGGGCTCTCTCTGGTTCGAAAAGGGATTTGGCAACCGGATTTGGTGTACTCTTTGCTGGAATGGGGGTTTTGCATCGTAGAGGTGGTGCTATGTCAACTGGCATAATCATAATGTTTGCTGCAGTTGGGGTCTACTGAGTTGGGGCCTCAGAAATGACCAGTGTAGTAGGGCTAGAGTCTGCTAGAGTTGGGGTGTTTTGTGGGTCAGGTGATATTGCAACTACACCTAATGGGCTATTTGATTTATCAGGTGGCACTACCTTTTCCAAATACTTTGCTTGTGCTCCTCCACGATCAGCAATCGCCCTCTTCCTTTTGAACGTCTGATGCACAAGAACATCATTTGAATGGATAAATATGGTATGATGATAGATGGAATATGTACTGAAAATGGATCGGCAGGGCGTATTCACATACACGATGTGTAAACTAAGCTAATGGCAGTTCAACAAAGTAGAAGCAATGCAAAGCATCAGTTGCAAGATATGTGCAACAAATATAACCTTGGAAAGTTAGAGCAAGCACCTTGATGGGTAAAAAAGATAGGGCATCTTCCTCTGACTCCTCCACTAGGGAGCTACATTGACTTAGGTCTCCCTCTAGCTCAGGATCATTGTTAGGATCATATTCTGAGCATGAATCTGTAGGTGGAGAGCATTTGCATTGCATTGCATCCAGACTTGATTTCAGTCCCTTAATGCCAAGTTTGACAGCCATGGCATTGTTCTGCTTTATTCTTTTCATGCGCGCAAGCTCATAATCATTATGATGCTATTCAGAATCTGAGATTCATGAAAACATAAAAAGTAGTCAGATTATCTATGGAATGCATTGCAGATTCAACTCGAAGAGTGTCTCCCTATAAACCCCTGCATATGCAAAGTTCACCCCCCAACCGTGCTGACCAGACCACACACAGAAATACAAACCCCTTATGTCTCTATAACAGGCAGACACACATTTCAAAACTGAAGTAGGAACATTAGAATCATATGAAATTCATATTTGAACAAATAAACTAAGGAATTATGAGTGGCATAATGTTTAGCTTCAAGGGTGGAGTGTTGGTAGTGCGACACAAAGCAAGTAGGAAGATTGTATTCCATGTAAAAGATCGAAGCCTATGTAAAAGCTGGAAATGACACTTTCTTTCTATACAATGCAGTGTTCGTTGCCCACACATGATGGAAGAGATCACATAGAGAAATACTATTCACTCATGTCTACGGTTGCAGTATTTAGAAACAGGGTGGTCCACCCTAAAAGAATATTGACAACAAATATGACAAGGCAAGCATAGATGTAGTGAATCAATCATTTATTGTGAGCTTACTAGGACAAGTATGCAGAATTGTAACTGCAGTAAGAGACCGTCCAAAATCTGAATCAAGAAGTTTGTCTAGCACTTATTGTTTGCAACTAATTGACGTGAATAATTGGATATTATATCAAATGAGTAAGAAAGACAAGTAAAATTGTCAACAAACCTGGCTTGCAGTAGTAATCTGGGTCAATGTCACTATGACCAACAATCCAAAATGACTAGTGTCTGTTCCTAGGGCCAGAATTTTGAAAACCCTGTGAACTTTACAGGTACTAAAGATTACCGAAATACATCTGAACCATTAAGTGTAGGTAGCACTGAGCACACAACAAACCCTAATGACAGTCCTGCCTAATGAGTAATGAATCAATTAGAAAATGGGTGATGAGGAGTGGCTACTGAGTGTTGAGGACTTATCTCAGGATAAATCGGATTGGCTTAGTGGGTGCTGCACGCCTGAGCCCTGAACGGACTGGGAAGGTAGGCACAACGGCGCGCCCGGGCAGCGGTGACGCTGTTGGGCGAGCGGCTCCTGACCTCCTGTTAGTCCGGTGTCTCCTCCTAGAGTCATGCCGTCCGGGGACGGCAACTCGCCGGTGAGGCAGGCGGCTGGGGGCGAGTAGAGATCGGAAGCGCGCAGCAGAACAGAGGGGAATCGAGGACTGGGAGGACCCAAAATCCCAGGGTGGGCCGGCCCACTGTGGGCACCCTGTAGAGATACACACCCGAGCGGCGAACATGCATTTTCGAAACTAATTTAGGAACATTTAGCTGACCAATTAAACGAATCTGTTTTAATAATATCAAATTCGTATTTGAACAACTAAGCTTGTTTAGCTTGATGGGTCAAGCAGTGCTATTATGACACGAAGCACGTATTCTGATCGTATAGTGATCATAAAAGGGGGAAACCGGAGAAATGATATTTAGCAGCCATTGTTTGCTTCGAACTAAGAACTAAATTCTAAGAGCTGAAAAGAAAGTAGAGTAACCAAGTTAAGATCTATTTTCTGGTTGAGATCAAAAGGTTGAGGAGATATGAAGTACCACCTCTCTTGCGGCACCGTGTAGGCATCGGGGGTGTGTCAGGACCGGGTTTTCGGGATATTAATTCTCCAGAAAATGGCCCTTGTGCTCACCAGCCCCAGGATTACTGTTAGCTGATGAGGCACCAACTTGATACAAGAATTCCAAGCAAAGTACAAAATATGAAGTACAAGACCATTGTGGCCTATGAGTAAAACACTTGGTTTCTAGTGGTTGATGGCGGAAGTGGTTTGTGGTTCATATGCGTCTATGGGACTCCATTTCCCACAAGAACAGCTGACCAGGATAACTCCTATCTTCGCGAGGCTGCTGTCAACACTGCGTAGGTTCCGGGGCCGTCGTCGCAACGCTCTTCTCCACGCAAGAAATATGGCCAAGACAATAGCCAGGGACAAGCCAGTGAGTACGTTTGAATGTACTCACAAACATCAAGAACACGGGTATAATATATCAAAACATGCTCCGAGGTATTCTATGATCATAACGTCTGTCACGAAATATACGAAATCCATGATGTACGCATGCGGGTAAAATATGAATATGCAATATAGAAATAGAATGTAGTGACCGAGTGTCTGAAATGACTCCTCGAAAGGGGTGCAAATAAATTAACAATGCCGCAGTCGGGCGTCTGAGCGACACCATATAAAGGGCTTATAAAGAATAATTAAATAGCAAGCATGCCGCAGTCGGGCGTCTGAGCGACACCGCATAAAGGGCTTATAAAGAATAATTAAATAGCAAGCATGCCGCAGTCGGGCGTCTGAGCGACACCGCATAAAGGGCTTGTAAAGAATAATTAAATAGCAAGCATGCCGCAGTCGGGCGTCTGAGCGACACCGCACAAAAGGCTTATAATATAAAGAAAATAGCAGGCATGCCACAGTCGGGCGTCTATGCGACACCACATTAAGGTCTTTATAAAGAATCGTTGCAGTGGGTATCCAGGAGGTAGAACCGTCCCAGGGATACTCAATAATTCAAACAAGGTAAATGGTTAGTCCAGAATAATAGTAATCATAATCATCACAAGTCACAAGTCATGATCCAAGTTCTGGTTTAACAGTTTTTCCTCCGAAGACCGACACTAAGACCGACACTTGGCCCATCCCAGACTGTAGTCCTTAACCATGGACACGGCTATTCGAATAGATGTATAATCTCTGCAGAGGGTGTACTCTTTACCCACGGGTAACGGATTTCTTTAGTCCATCGGGACTAATTCCGTCTACGGTCTTTTAATTGAAAACACGCCTGACCTGCACACACCAGCTTAACTTACCGGTGTCTGGAATCACCCACGACACCTGTCAAGCGAAACTCTAAGTGGGGAGGCTACAACCTCGACGTAGCATGGGATCACAAAATTTATACCGCGCGCAAACTAGGGGAGCTACCCCTTCGGCTACAACCGAAACACCCATGCCCCCGGACCGGATGACTGGCTTTAATCCATGGCCATGGGACCCTCATCACGGCCTCTCTGTACGGTGTGTGCTAGAAAGGGGTTGACAACTTACTGAACCGTACCCTACCTATGGCAGGGACAAGTGGTAGTACGAAGCAAGTATGGGGGTTACTGGAGCAAGACTCGATCTACGGCCGACTCGGGAGGTTCAAGTATTCTCTGCATGATTATCATAACAAAAATATTTCCGCTAACAGGTAAGCTCACCACTCATCAAGCCTCACCATGCCATACCGGACATACTCGTCTCAACGAGGAACTAGGGACAAGCTCGCATCTACCCATGACCGCGACTTTCCCGACTTCCTTCCGGTATGCATGAGAAGCTTATGAGGATGATCACTATCACCAGCATATCCATTTATAACAGCAAAGAAATCTCCACTATGCACTCATGCGCATGATTTTTATCGTCACATAAAATAGCGTATGCTCCAAGTCAAGGTGATGTTGTAACCGTATCAACAACATCCAAAAATATTATGCCAGGGTTCAGAATGCTTGCCTTCAAGTGTATGCATGTGGGGGTGCACTTTTTGAAGGTTGCATTTTTCTCCAAAATCCTATTTTGAGAAATATTCAAATAACACATATTTCAAAAACAGTACAAAAAGTTGTCCCAAAGATTTTTGAAATAAATCTCAAAATAAACTAGATGAAATTTGAAAGAGGTAGGAAAAAGAATCAACTCATTTGGAGTTTTATTTTAAAAGATATAGCCAGTCAAAGTTCTGTTTTAATAAAATCAGAAAAAGAAAACGCTTCGGGGAAAATACGCTTTCGAAGCAGAGGAGACGTACTCGGGACTTTTACGCTTTCCCTTATCCAGAGTGGACGGGCACGTGGGTCACTGACAGTGGGTCTAGGGGGCCCACTGGTCAGGTTTGACTTGTCTTTCCTCCCTCCTCTCCCTCTGCCCGAACGGTGGCGGGACTCCGGCGATCGCCGTCGACGAACGGCAGCTCTTCGAGGGCACCTGAGGGCAGGGATGGACCCGCCAGACCGGGACGGTCCTCCCGGTGGTCGTTGGGTCAACGGTGGTGGAAGGAGTCGCCGGCGGCGAGCTCCGCGGCGGAGGGGGCTTCGGGTGGTTTAGGATTTACGAGCTACGGTGGTCCTTGGTCGAGTCTGAGGCGCTGGGCAGCTCCGCAAGACCATGGGGGAACGTGTGGTGGTGCTGGATGGACGGGGGAGGGCCTGGCTGCGACGTACTGTACTGGATTGCGGCGGCGACCGAACTGGCCGGAGGCGGGGAAGAAAGCTTCCCGACGTCGATTGCTGGGTGTTGGGGGAACTAGGGGGTTAGAATGAGGTTGCCTGAGTGCTAGGTTGAGCTCGGGGTCCCCTTATATAGGCGCTCGAGGTCGGTCCCGCGGCGGCCGTGGATAGGATCGCCGGCGACCGCTGTTCTGTAGCTGCAGGACTACGTGGCGGCGACGAGTGCGTGCCGACGGCTTGTGGATAGGCTCGGGCTGTTCCCAGGGGGCAGCTGGCGCGCGCGGGTGGTTTGGGCGGCGCCGTCCACGGCAGAGCCCGCTGCCGACGCCGGCGTGCCGCCAAGGGAGCCCTGACAGCGGCGCTGTAGGGCGCCAGGGAGGCTTGGAGGGTTCTGGTGAGTGGGCGAGGGCAAGGCGTGGCTCTGCAGGCGAGCAAGGGCCAGGGGTGCGACGCGGCGACCCGTGCGCACGCACGTGCAAAACGTGCGCTCTGGCCGCGCCCAGAGCACGCACGCCAGCTGCTCGACGAAATGCCAGCGCCTGCTAGAGAGCTTGGGTGATGCTGGTAGTCAACATGCCAGGGTTAGGGATAGCTAGGGGGTTAGTGGACATGCTGGATGGGTCAGGGGCTCAAGTTCAGAATGCAAACTAGAAAACATGCCAAAACTGTTCCTGCACACAGGGTGTTCGACAGAATGCCATGGGCATCTAGGCAACTCTTGGGGTGGCCAAACTCCCCAGATCCTAGTCTCTTTAGGAGCTAAAGAAGGTGGTAAGGTTAGTTTGGCAAAAATAGAAATTTGTTAGTGCAAGTTTTTGAGAAAATCAGTTTTGGGCAGAAACTAAAGGCTATCATTGCATGCACTAAAAATACTCCAATGGGTCCCATCTCCTGGACTTAAGGGTTTGGTAGGGAGAACTATAAGTAGGAAAAAGCTCATGGGCACTAGAGCCAAATAAAATAGGGTTGCAGTACAAATCACCAAACTGGACCAGAATGAAGATGAGGTTGATTCACTGAAATTTTCCAAAGAACATCACTGGGTTTTTGCATGAAGTTGCATTATGAGCATCTACTGACATCCCCAAACACTTGGAAGAATTTTTAGAAGAATATTTAAATAGGTTGTAGTGCAAAAATACCTACTGGACCAGATTTGAAAAATTGATGTAGAGCTCAAAATCTCCAATGACCAAAGGATATTTTTGCATAAAAGTGATGTGGAAACCTCACATGACATCCCCAAATTTTGGTGAAAATTTTAAATGCATTTATCAAAAGGTTGCAGTGCAAAAGGGGCTCCAAATTTATGAAAGATCATTTTAAAAGAATAAAGCTCATGAAAAACAATTATGCAAATAAATCCACTGATAAGGAATTGTTTTTATAAAGAGGGCATACAAGTCCAATAATACTTTTGGAAAGTTTCCACTTGAGGTAAAAACCCACAATATTAAAGAGAAGAGGGGTTCTGAAATCAATGGAGAAATCCAGAAAAATAAAAATTTAATTTTCTGGCAAAATTTTAATTGATAAAACAAGGTCAAATTTTGGGGTGTTACAACACTACCCCCCTTAAGAAAAATCTCATCCCCGAGATTTGCTAAGGGTTGTTTTAAAAATAATACTCCCATTAGTTGAAACCAAGAGTTTGCTCATAGCACGAATTTAGGGTACAAACATAAGCTGCAACACACAAATAAACATAGCTATGACGTTTATAATGAAAAGGAAAAAGGACAGGGTTCTGAGAAAATGTCTCTGGTACTGGGGCGCACAAGCAGACATCCTTTAATAATGGTGATACAGAATCACACAATTACAAGGCGTAGAAATAATAAGGCTCGTTACTACTCGAGTGACTTAGTCTACTCCGTTAATATCTAAGCGGGCTTGCCTAGTGGACGTTGAAGCTTCTCCACGGGTTTCACCGTCAGGATTAGCCGGATGAGGTTGAGGGGCTGCAGGGTCGGGGTAGCGATGATGACCATCGCGGGGGTTGTTGGCCACAACCCTGTTGGAGTGTGTTCCCAAAAGGCGACGAAGCACTTCTGGGGACGCCAAAGCGTTTTGGCCGATGGCTGGGGCAGACCTCAAGGGCTCGATCGGGTGTCCGAACAGCACGACTGGGTTGTCGGCGTCGGGCTCCACTTCTCCTCTCGCCGGGGCTCGGCGAAACAGTTCTCCACGAGCTGCGATCAGATCAAGGGTGATTTGATCGAACAGTTCGTCTAGTGCACTTACATAGCGCACCAGATGCAATAGTGCAGGATCCGTCTCGTGATCTCCGTTGGCAACCTGGGGCGGCCTACCATACCCGTTACGACTGGGGTAGTAGTAGAACGAGCGACAGTTAACTCTGGGCGACAAGTGCCGGAGTTGAACTATAGCTTCTCGAGCTGCCAGTTGGATGGCTTGTGGCTCAAAGGGAGTGGTCCTTCCAGTGAACCTGTAGGGGCGTTCTGGCGATAGAACCCTACCATAAATGTGTACAGTGGCCCAGAACTGACGGCTCTCACCGCTCATGAGTTCTTGGTACACAACATATTCTGGGGGCTCTTCTAATGCATAGGCACGGCGGGTGAGGTTTGCGAGCACGGTCACAAAACCTCCAAGGTTGGTTGCTGTGGTCTCATTGTGAACAATGGGGCCAGGCATCGTGACTTGGTTTGGGAAAGAGGCTGTGCTGTGCTGGGTTGAGGCTAGCGTGCCCCTTTTATAGAAAAGGGGGGGACGGAGTCTTCCTTCGCACGCTTGCGAATGAGACATGTTAGGTGTCAGTCACTGGCGCGTGATCGACAGGCTAAGCTGATAGGTTGGGCACCGACTGCCAAAAGCGTCGGGGTCACTGTGTGGCTATCTTACACGAGAAGCTTGGCCGGGGTTGGGTTAAGGTCTGGTGGGTTGGTTAACCTAGGTTTATTGACCTGGCTAAGATAGGGTTAGCCAATGGTCAGCCTGGCTCTGATACCAAGTCTGTCAGGACCGGGTTTTCGGGATATTAATTCTCCAGAAAATGGCCCTTGTGCTCACCAGCCCCAGGATTACTGTTAGCTGATGAGGTACCAACTTGATACAAGAATTCCAAGCAAAGTACAAAATATGAAGTACAAGACCATTGTGGCCTATGAGTACAACACTTGGTTTCTAGTGGTTGATGGCGGAAGTGGTTTGTGGTTCATCTGCGTCTATGGGACTCCATTTCCCACAAGAACAGCTGACCAGGATAACTCCTATCTTCACGAGGCTGCTGTCAACACTGCGTAGGTTCCGGGGCCGTCGTCGCAACGCTCTTCTCCATGCAAGAAATATGGCCAAGACAATAGCCAGGGACAAGCCAGTGAGTACGTTTGAATGTACTCGCAAACATCAAGAACACGGGTATAATATATCAAAACATGCTCCGAGGTATTCTATGATCATAACGTCTGTCACAAAATATACGAAATCCATGATGTATGCATGCGGGTAAAATATGAATATGCAATATAGAAATAGAATGTAGTGATCGAGTGTTTGAAATGACTCCTCGAAAGGGGTGCAAATAAATTAACAATGCCGCAGTCGGGCGTCTGAGCGACACCATATAAAGGGCTTATAAAGAATAATTAAATAGCATGTCGGGACCCCGATTCTAAGTCACACTGATCTAGCCTGTAACACCTCATATCCCTTTGCGGCCTCACGCACGGTATTCCCACGGGTGTCGCCTTACCATGGCCCGGGACCGTTTGCGCCTTTTGGCTCACGTATATGATAATGTCGCTAGCATCCATATGACAGAGAACCTGGGCCGACATGACTAGTCGTGAACCCAAAGTGGCACTAACTTACGGGGACAGGCAAACATGAATCAACATCGAGCATGTCAGTCAGCAGCGTGTGAATCCGGGCTATAGCACTGGGCTAACAGGACTCCGGGAACCCGGGCTGTAGCAGGCTAGGCAGGACTCCGGATGTCACCGCGTGACATTTCCCCGAAGGGACAGACACAGGAACGGAGTGAATCACATGCCGGCCAGTCAAGTGTTCCGGAGCAGTAGTGCTGGGCTAGCAGGACTCCGGTGAACCGGGCTGTAGCGGACTACTATGGCTCATGGAGCACAAGACTACATTTCCCCATAAGAGAGGCTACCAAGGATACACAACTAGGTTGTCGGATCCCACACATACCAAGCATTTCAATCATACACACAATATGCTCGATATGTGCAAATACAACATGGCATCACAACAAGACTCTACGACTCAGAGTATTTATTCATTAGGCTCCGAAGAGCCAGATATTACAAACATGGGTCTCATGACCCAACATTCAAAGCATACAAGTCAAACACATGCGGAAGCTTAACATGTCTGAGTACAGACATCTACAAATGAAAAGGCTGAGAAGCCCGACTATCTACCAGATCCTGCCGAGGGCACAAGATCGTAGCTGAGGTAACAAGCTAAACATCGAAGTCCAAGCGGTACTACTAGCGAGACTGAAGTCTCTCTGCAAAAACATAAAATAGGCAAACGTGAGTACAAATGTACCCAGCAAGACTTACATCAGAACTAGCTACATATGCATCGGTATCAACAAAAGGGGGGTGGTGGAGTTTGACTGCAGCAAGCCAGCTTTGACTCGGTGGCTATCCTGAACTACGACTGCAAGTAACTCTTTTGAGGTGGCGCACACGAGTCCACAAATTCACCATACCAATACACCACTATGGATCCGCTCCCGTCTCCCTACGAGAACGCCATCCATAGCACTCACGCTTATCTTGCGCATTTTAGAGTATCCACTTTCACTTGTCTATGAACTGTTATAGGCAACCCAGAAGTCCATTTCCGCGGACACGGCTATTCGAATAGATGATGTTAACCCTGCAGGGGTGTACTTCGACACACACGCTCTCACCACTTACCGCCGTTTACACGACATGTACTCGGCTACCTTCAAGCGGAAGCCCAGCGAGGGTGTCGGCCACAGCCTACCTAAACACTCAAGTCTCTAGTCCAGGTTTATCGCCTATTCAGGTTCCATCCGCAGGGAGTCCGGCCGAGGTTTCCACATACGGCCCCGAACGATGTGTGCGGGGTTCCGGGACACCAAACGGGCGCCCGGCATGCCCGGCCACGTGCCTACCGCATCACAGCCCACCCCTCCGGTCAGCGCTGCCCACGGCCTCCAGCATACTACGAACACCAGAAACTACTTGCAACTCCTGGACAGAGGACAAGGGTGATTAAGAAGCCGAGAGGGTCCATTGGTTTCGGGCCCAATGCGTGGTAGTAACTGTATCATGGATCACAAACACAGAACTCAGTTCCTGAGGACGGCTGCAATGAGACAACCCACCATGTACTCCTACATGGCCTCTCACCGCTACCTTTACCAAATCGTGTTCACACACTTAGCTCACACACAGTAGGGCATGTTCATCACCATTCCAACTCATCCCCGATGAATCAGACCTGACACAACTCTAAGCAATAGCAGGCATGACAAACAAGCATGAATGAGTAGGCACACCAGGGCTCAAACAACTCCTACTCATGCTAGTGGGTTTCATCTATTTACTGTGGCAATGACAGGTCATGCAGAGGATAAGGGGTTCAACTACCGCAACAAGTAACGGTTGAATCGTTGTTGTCCTAATGTAGTAAAAGAGAGCAGGAGCGAGAGAGTGGGATTGTATCGGAATGAACAAGGGGTTTATGCTTGCCTGGCACTTCTGAAGATATTATAGTTCTTCATCGGTGTCATCGAACTCATCGTCGGAATCACGGCTTATCGAGAGGGGACAATCACCGGCAAACAAGGAAGAACACAATCAATGCAATGCAACAATTATGATGCATGACTATGACATGTCAAGAATGTTATGATTTACACTAATGCATCTAGCAACAGTTTAAATGAGGTCCATATGAGCTAAGGGTTCATATGCAAACTCCATATTTAGCATCTATAATGTCATTATCATGTTTTCACCTATACAGCAACTATAACTTAGTTTGACATGCATGAAAATGATACAGATGGATAGATTGCATTTTTCTGATAATTTTTCATATATAAATTATTTCATTCTGAGCTACGGTTGATTTTATATGATTTTTAGAAGTTTATACTATTTTCTGGAATTTTCTGAATAAACTTAAATCCAGATAATGCTTTACTGCGTCAGCCTGACGTCATCACTGCGTCAGCGAGTCAACGGGCTGGCCAGGGTCAAACCTGACCCGTGGGACCTGCCTGTCAGTGACTAACCTAACTAATCCAGATTAATTAGCGCTAAACTAATACTAATCTAGTTTAGTTAGGAGCATGGGCCCACACGTCAGTGACTCAGGGAGAGTCAAACTGGGGTCAAACCGGGTCAAACGAGGTCAAACCCGCCGGCGACTCGACGCCTGCGAGGCTCGAGACGGCGGCGCGGCTCGGAAAGCGCCCACAGGGCACGGACGAGGCCGTTCTTGGGCTCATTGGAGAGCTCTTGCAGGCGCGCGTCGAATGGTGGTAGTGGCTGGGCCTGTGGTGACCGGAGTCGACGGCGGCGAGCTCTTTCGCGGCCGCCGGAGTTCGGGTGGGTGCGGGGTTAGCGCTGCGGCTTGCAAACAAACGGGCTATCGCGCTAGAGTTGCTCTACGGAACGTCGCGAGTGCAACGGACGCACGCGCGGGGCCATTTGGTCGCCGGAGCCACGGCGGCGACGAGCTCATGCGGGGGCGAGCTTCGGGCACGGTGGCTAGTCTAGCTAGAGCTCGAAATCGAGCACGGGAGTAGGGGGAAACGGTTCAGGGGCTCACAGTGATCTCAAGGAAGGCCTCAGCGGGCTCGGGGAGGCGGAGACGGCGGCGAATCGACCAACGAGGAGCCTCGGTGGCCGGTGACGGAAACGGCGACGGTGGCGATGAAGCAGCGCGTCCGAGGCCGGGAGGATCGTCGAGGAGGAAGAAGCAGATGAGGCGGAGCTCTTGGACAGCTCGGAGAGGCAAGGTGGTGGCGGTGGCCGCGGGTACGGCGATCGGCGTCGGCGAGCTCGCTCGGTGGCGCTCTGTTCTTGCGGGAGAGAGGGCCAGAGGGGAAAGTGAGAGAGAGGAGAGAGCGGTCGGGGCTGCGTGGCGTCGCGAGGGAGGCCCAGGGCGACGAGGGGGAAGCGGCAGGAAGCAGGAGGTGGCCGGGGCGCGTGCGTGCGCGCGTCGGGCACGCGCCGTCCTCCTGGCAGGGGGAGGAAGACGACAGGGGAGGAGGAGGTGGGCTGGGCCGCTACAGTGGTGGGCTGGCCCCTCTGGTGGCTACACAGGTGAGGCCAGGTAAGCTCTCCCTCTCTTCTATTTTCTCATTTGTTTTTGTTTTCTAATTATTTGCCTCTGTTTTGAGCTTAGGAAAAAATACCAAGGCATTTCCTAAAATCCTGAAAATATTCATGGACACTTGCTGAATTATTTCAGTGGCCCAAAAATAGTTCCAACATTATTTGAACATTTAAATTATTTATAGTATTTAAATGCCCAAAAGTCAAATACAATAAGACTTAATTCAAAAATCCAGAATGGCCTAGAAATAGGTGCATCATTTTTGGCAGAGGTTTTTTACCTTTATCAAAAATCATGAACATTTCTAAAGGGCATTTGGGTTCATTGAAAATATTGTTTATTTGAACCTAGTTGAATGCATTTGGTGCTAGGGTTTCAACATCCCCATTTCAAGTTTCTTTGAAAAAAAACATGATGACATGAGGAACAAGCAAAGTCAAACAAGGGCTGATCTGGGGCTGTGACAGCTCACCCCCACTAAACAAGAATCTCGTCCCGAGATTCAAGACGTGAGGTAAGAAGACAGAGGGTACACAAAGCTAACACGATCTTCATGATCCAATTGCTCTTCGCGAAGATGTTGATCCGTTGCTTCAATTAACGTTGACGTCTTTGCTTTCGAGATCTTCATCCGACACGATGACGACAAGGGAAAACTCTATAGAAATCGATCTCCTTAAAGATCGAGCAACTCACGATCAACTCACGGAATGAGATGTTGAGTATCTCTTGAGCTGAGACTCAACACATACATCGAGAGAGGGATGAAGTGAAACAGAGAACGAAGATTCAAGTTGATAAGCACAATTCCACGCTGAATAAGATGGTGCATGGTTTCAAAGTAGCGAGGAGATAATTGCCATGATTCCATAGAGGCACCTTAGGGAAGGTGACTTGTAGAAATATTCCCTTAAGTGGCAAAAGGAATTACTTTTGATATAAATATCATTGAAACTCTTTATGCCAGCCTAAGGCAATCACAAACGATCGTTCGAGGGAGTTCGGGAGAACGACACACTCGGGCTAGGATGGACGATGTGGACTACCTTGTTGAAGACAACACAAGGGGTGATTTGCTTATCACCGGAAATGGTCGGAACCCCTGGTGGGACCACTTTTGAAGATGGTCCTTATCAGTAATTACTGGGAAGGGTAATCCAAGGTAGGATGGCACAATGACGGTGCAAACTGGGAACATAATGCAAATGCTGGAATGATTTTAGTAACAGGGGAGAAGCTCAACAGTAGAGAGTGAATCCACTGTTTGAAAGGTTTAGCGTAACCGAAGGAAACTGGGAGCAATTCCAGTTAGTGCCGATGATAACACCTAGTGCTTGTGCGTGCTCTCAAGAACTTGAGCATTTCCATATTCATCAAGGTTTTACCAACATCCGTGTCGAGGATCCTGGCAACACATCATACTACCATGATGATTAGTGATGGAGGATGCAGGTGCAAAGGAGGACAACACTTTCTCAGATTTTTCCTTAGCAATGCCAAAGAAGCAATCTGGATGATCGACCGAGAGACATTTAGCACTCCACTTCTAATGTTCTCCTTGATGTGCTAGCGTAACCCATTTATTGATATGGTTTGGTATCTAGAACATCAAGTAAAAGGTCGGACTTCAGGAGCACAAGAATCCATAAGGAATAACTACGGAAGTAAAATCCTACGAAATCCTTATGGGGAGGTGGCCAACTTCCTTAATCAAGATACTACAATAATAGGTCTTCCGGCTGGGTGTGTTGGCCACGACATCCACTTTACTGATTAACGAGAGACCAATATTGTAGTTCTTGGGAATGTTCCAACCATCATGTCTGCCTGAGATTTAGATCTGGTTGGTGTCAGAATATTCCAGACTCGTCAAGTCTAGAAAGAAAATTAAGGTTTGCAACACAAATCGACGAGAAGACGTTGCAAGATTCTCGGGAGATGGATTACGGTAGTAAGCTCCAAAACATGAGCTGGTTCTGCTACAAACATGTGAGCACGTTGTCCCAGACAAGCATGATCATATGGTAGTCTTATAATAAAACACTACCGAGTTCTGGTTGGGAACCATCAACGAGGATATCGAAGTTCTTTCATAAGTCCGGATTAGCTCTTATGAAGGAACTCCTTCTCCTTGAACAAATCAATCAGTGGCTTGGTGTGCTAGAGAATTCATATGGAATGAAGATGATCAGTCTAACAGACCACGGAATACTTCGCACGTGCATAACTGACTTGGGACGATTCCAGAGGAGGTAGAAACATTCTTTCTCAAATTCACGGCGGCAACTTGCATCAAATGCACATGAATTAGAGGAAGTCACTCCTTTCATCCAAACATAGGCTTCATGAACTAGCACAAAGAAAATGCTTTCAAAAGTTTCCAACACTAACTTAGATGTTCAACATGAATCATGGACAAGATGAGAATATTGTCAATGGGCTTAACAACAATTCATCCAGGTTTCCATATAAATGTAATTCCATAACTATGTGAACATGGTGATAGCACTGGTCATACCAAAGGATGTAATGGTGTATGCTCGAGGGATCAACCACGAGTAAGACAACATTATGCATATCGTTGGTTCTGACTTGATTTGATGATAGCCCATACGCAAATCAAAGATTTGGGTAAGACAATAGATCCAACAATTGATCATGAGGATCAATCAATGAAGATATCATCTTTCTTCAACACACACACAGACACAAGATATCCCTTTGGAAATGAACTAAGTTAGACAACCTTTTATCTTCCAACTCTCCAAGTTGTTGTTTAGCTTGACCAACTAGCTCAGGGATATCCAACACAGATTCTTGGAGAAGGGGTGGTTTATTGGAAAACCAACTTGTTCACAAACTCAACATATCGGTCAGGGACAACCTGGTGGTACTTCCAAGAAGATATTTGGAAAATCACGATCCACCGACTTGTTATTAAGATCGAGAACAATCTTGCTTTTCAGGGCAAGACGATATGATCAACTGAGCAAGGGTTTGACAAAAATCCTAACTCATTGATTGAAGAGTGCACCAAAAATAAGGACTAGGTAGCACGATCAACCTCAGAATGGTGATTCGATAACCAACACGCTAAGGATGAAATTATTGTCCTTTAACTACCAAGCAACGGAATTGCTAGGAGTATAGATTTCACACACCACGATTCACTTGTCAGTATTCCGGTTACAATAACACGGAGACCGAGGAATGAATAACGATGGCCAGAAGTATCACTGCAACAAGAATTCATGGGGGTTGGTGCAATCCTCATGAGATTCCTGACATAAAGAGGGTAATACTCGTAGGTAGAACAGAACAAAAGCTGGTTAGGCATTTGATCTGCGGAATACAACTACTTTGACCCAATCCCAGAGATGGACGAGGTACTGGAGTTTGTTTCTCCTAGTCATTCCGGATTAGAATGGCTTGACAGACCACAAGAATAATAGGCATCGATAACACAAATGCACAATTACTCCTGACTATCAATTGATAGACGAGGGCCAGAAAATAACTAAAGAGAGACAACTCAAAGGAACATATGTTTTTCTGAGTTGTGGATGCATAGATTAGTATGTCGAACCAAGTCCAACAAGTTTCTTCTAGATAACCCATGCAGAAAGGTAGGACTGGCAGAGTCACAATATGAATGGAGTACTCCTCAAGAGCGCCCTGGTTGTGATCTTTTGGTTAAAAGAACTTCTGCCATGATGGTTCATGGTATTGGAAGAATGAAATACCACGGACCTCGAGGACTAATGCAAAGGTTACTAATATCTTAAGGGAACTAGCAAACACTAGCTACACGAGTTAAGTAGAGTGAATCTTGGGTTCAAGAACCCAGAAATAGAATGCCTACTAACTAAATGGCATCACGGGATGCTTTCAAGAATAGTGGCCAGAATCATCACACTGGGGATGCAAGCATTGCTAGATTACTAAGTGGTCCTCTAAGACACCTAGGGTCATAATAATAACTACAACATATATGTCAAGGCAGCAGAGTACCTCAACTCAACGGTTAGTGTGGTTAATCTGGCCCAAAGGGAACATCGAGAACGGAAAGAAGGGATTTGCAACTGCGTCAGATTATTTAGAAGCCTGGGGTGGCTCGGACAGCATAACGACTGTAAATGCTCAAAGGATTTGAGACATCCTACAAAATGGTGGCATAACCACTCAACAACATCATATCAAGGTTCCAAGTCCAACTAACAACACACTATAGTGGTAGAAACTGAACTGAGGCTTGAGACCAACAATCCTACGAGTCTACGGATTAGTAACACGTGATCCTGATAGAAAGATGAGAAGCCTAGTTCTTAATCCCCGTAGAATGAGAAGAGGGTGACTCAGATTAGAGGGCATAAGGTAAAGGAGTAAAAAGAGCCTTACGTTCCCTTCCACAATCAATTCCCTTACATAACTAAAGCATTTCTAGACTCAACTTCGACCAGTTTGGCTTGGTAATCCTACAGGCAGTCAGGCTCTGATACCAACGCTGTCGGGACCCCGATTCTAAGTCACACTGATCTAGCCTGTAACACCTCATATCCCTTTGCGGCCTCACGCACGGTATTCCCACGGGTGTCGCCTTACCATGGCCCGGGACCGTTTGCGCCTTTTGGCTCACGTATATGATAATGTCGCTAGCATCCATATGACAGAGAACCCGGGCCGACATGACTAGTCGTGAACCCAAAGTGGCACTAACTTACGGGGACAGGCAAACATGAATCAACATCGAGCATGTCGGTCAGCAGCGTGTGAATCCGGGCTATAGCACTGGGCTAACAGGACTCCGGGAACCCGGGCTGTAGCAGGCTAGGCAGGACTCCGGATGTCACCGCGTGACATTTCCCCGAAGGGACAGACACAGGAACGGAGTGAATCACATGCCGGCCAGTCAATTGTTCCGGAGCAGTAGTGCTGGGCTAGCAGGACTCCGGTGAACCGGGCTGTAGCGGACTACTATGGCTCATGGAGCACAAGACTACATTTCCCCATAAGAGAGGCTACCAAGGATACACAACTAGGTTGTCGGATCCCACACATACCAAGCATTTCAATCATACACACAATATGCTCGATATGTGCAAATACAACATGGCATCACAACAAGACTCTACGACTCAGAGTATTTATTCATTAGGCTCCGAAGAGCCAGATATTACAAACATGGGTCTCATGACCCAACATTCAAAGCATACAAGTCAAACACATGCGGAAGCTTAACATGTCTGAGTACAGACATCTACAAATGAAAAGGCTGAGAAGCCCGACTATCTACCAGATCCTGCCGAGGGCACAAGATCGTAGCTGAGGTAACAAGCTAAAAGTCGAAGTCCAAGCGGTACTACTAGCGAGACTGAAGTCTCTCTGCAAAAACATAAAATAGGCAAACGTGAGTACAAATGTACCCAGCAAGACTTACATCAGAACTAGCTACATATGCATCGGTATCAACAAAACGGGGGTGGTGGAGTTTGACTGCAGCAAGCCAGCTTTGACTCGGTGGCTATCCTGAACTACGACTGCAAGTAACTCTTTTGAGGTGGCGCACACGAGTCCACAAATTCACCATACCAATACACCACTATGGATCCGCTCCCGTCTCCCTACGAGAACGCCATCCATAGCACTCACGCTTATCTTGCGCATTTTAGAGTATCCACTTTCACCTGTCTATGAACTGTTATAGGCAACCCAGAAGTCCATTTCCGCGGACACGGCTATTCGAATAGATGATGTTAACCCTGCAGGGGTGTACTTCGACACACACGCTCTCACCACTTACCGCTGTTTACACGACATGTACTCGGCAACCTTCAAGCGGAAGCCCAGCGAGGGTGTCGGCCACAGCCTACCTAAACACTCAAGTCTCTAGTCCAGGTTTATCGCCTATTCAGGTTCCATCCGCAGGGAGTCCGGCCGATGTTTCCACATACGGCCCCGAACGATGTGTGCGGGGTTCCGGGACACCAAACGGGCACCCGGCATGCCCGGCCACGTGCCTACCGCATCACAGCCCACCCCTCCGGTCAGCGCTGCCCACGGCCTCCAGCATACTACGAACACCAGAAACTACTTGCAACTCCTGGACAGAGGACAAGGGTGATTAAGAAGCCGAGAGGGTCCATTGGTTTCGGGCCCAATGCGTGGTAGTAACTGTATCATGGATCACAAACACAGAACTCAGTTCCTGAGGACGGCTGCAATGAGACAACCCACCATGTACTCCTACATGGCCTCTCACCGCTACCTTTACCAAATCGTGTTCACACACTTAGCTCACACACAGTAGGGCATGTTCATCACCATTCCAACTCATCCCCGATGAATCAGACCTGACACAACTCTAAGCAATAGCAGGCATGACAAACAAGCATGAATTAGTAGGCACACCAGGGCTCAAACAACTCCTACTCATGCTAGTGGGTTTCATCTATTTACTGTGGCAATGACAGGTCATGCAGAGGATAAGGGGTTCAACTACCGCAACAAGTAACGGTTGAATCGTTGTTGTCCTAATGTAGTAAAAGAGAGCAGGAGCGAGAGAGTGGGATTGTATCGGAATGAACAAGGGGGTTATGCTTGCCTGGCACTTCTGAAGATATTATAGTTCTTCATCGGTGTCATCGAACTCATCGTCGGAATCACGGCTTATCGAGAGGGGACAATCACCGGCAAACAAGGAAGAACACAATCAATGCAATGCAACAATTATGATGCATGACTATGACATGTCAAGAATGTTATGATTTACACTAATGCATCTAGCAACAGTTTAAATGAGGTCCATATGAGCTAAGGGTTCATATGCAAACTCCATATTTAGCATCTATAATGTCATTATCATGTTTTCACCTATACAGCAACTATAACTTAGTTTGACATGCATGAAAATGATACAGATGGATAGATTGCATTTTTCTGATAATTTTTCATATATAAATTATTTCATTCTGAGCTACGGTTGATTTTATATGATTTTTAGAAGTTTATACTATTTTCTGGAATTTTCTGAATAAACTTAAATCCAGATAATGCTTTACTGCGTCAGCCTGACGTCATCACTGCGTCAGCGAGTCAACGGGCTGGCCAGGGTCAAACCTGACCCGTGGGACCTGCCTGTCAGTGACTAACCTAACTAATCCAGATTAATTAGCGCTAAACTAATACTAATCTAGTTTAGTTAGGAGCATGGGCCCACACGTCAGTGACTCAGGGAGAGTCAAACTGGGGTCAAACCGGGTCAAACGAGGTCAAACCCGCCGGCGACTCGACGCCGGCGAGGCTCAAGACGGCGGCGCGGCTCGGAAAGCGCCCACAGGGCACGGACGAGGCCGTTCTTGGGCTCATTGGAGAGCTCTTGCAGGCGCGCGTCGAATGGTGGTAGTGGCTGGGCCTGTGGTGACCGGAGTCGACGGCGGCGAGCTCTTTCGCGGCCGCCGGAGTTCGGGTGGGTGCGGGGTTAGCGCTGCGGCTTGCAAACAAACGGGCTATCGCGCTAGAGTTGCTCTACGGAACGTCGCGAGTGCAACGGACGCACGCGCGGGGCCATTTGGTCGCCGGAGCCACGGCGGCGACGAGCTCATGCGGCGGCGAGCTTCGGGCATGGTGGCTAGTCTAGCTAGAGCTCGAAATCGAGCACGGGAGTAGGGGGAAACGGTTCAGGGGCTCACAGTGATCTCAAGGAAGGCCTCAGCGGGCTCGGGGAGGCGGAGACGGCGGCGAATCGACCAACGAGGAGCCTCGGTGGCCGGTGACGGAAACGGCGACGGTGGCGATGAAGCAGCGCGTCCGAGGCCGGGAGGATCGTCGAGGAGGAAGAAGCAGATGAGGCGGAGCTCTTGGACAGCTCGGAGAGGCAAGGTGGTGGCGGTGGCCGCGGGTACGGCGATCGGCGTCGGCGAGCTCGCTCGGTGGCGCTCTGTTCTTGCGGGAGAGAGGGCCAGAGGGGAAAGTGAGAGAGAGGAGAGAGCGGTCGGGGCTGCGTGGCGTCGCGAGGGAGGCCCAGGGCGACGAGGGGGAAGCGGCAGGAAGCAGGAGGTGGCCGGGGCGCGTGCGTGCGCGCGTCGGGCACGCGCCGTCCTCCTGGCAGGGGGAGGAAGACGACAGGGGAGGAGGAGGTGGGCTGGGCCGCTACAGTGGTGGGCTGGCCCCTCTGGTGGCTACACAGGTGAGGCCAGGTAAGCTCTCCCTCTCTTCTATTTTCTCATTTGTTTTTGTTTTCTAATTATTTGCCTCTGTTTTGAGCTTAGGAAAAAATACCAAGGCATTTCCTAAAATCCTGAAAATATTCATGGACACTTGCTGAATTATTTCAGTGGCCCAAAAATAGTTCCAACATTATTTGAACATTTAAATTATTTATAGTATTTAAATGCCCAAAAGTCAAATACAATAAGACTTAATTCAAAAATCCAGAATGGCCTAGAAATAGGTGCATCATTTTTGGCAGAGGTTTTTTACCTTTATCAAAAATCATGAACATTTCTAAAGGGCATTTGGGTTCATTGAAAATATTGTTTATTTGAACCTAGTTGAATGCATTTGGTGCTAGGGTTTCAACATCCCCATTTCAAGTTTCTTTGAAAAAAAACATGATGACATGAGGAACAAGCAAAGTCAAACAAGGGCTGATCTGGGGCTGTGACAGCTCACCCCCACTAAACAAGAATCTCGTCCCGAGATTCAAGACGTGAGGTAAGAAGACAGAGGGTACACAAAGCTAACACGATCTTCATGATCCAATTGCTCTTCGCGAAGATGTTGATCCGTTGCTTCAATTAACGTTGACGTCTTTGCTTTCGAGATCTTCATCCGACACGATGACGACAAGGGAAAACTCTATAGAAATCGATCTCCTTAAAGATCGAGCAACTCACGATCAACTCACGGAATGAGATGTTGAGTATCTCTTGAGCTGAGACTCAACACATACATCGAGAGAGGGATGAAGTGAAACAGAGAACGAAGATTCAAGTTGATAAGCACAATTCCACGCTGAATAAGATGGTGCATGGTTTCAAAGTAGCGAGGAGATAATTGCCATGATTCCATAGAGGCACCTTAGGGAAGGTGACTTGTAGAAATATTCCCTTAAGTGGCAAAAGGAATTACTTTTGATATAAATATCATTGAAACTCTTTATGCCAGCCTAAGGCAATCACAAACGATCGTTCGAGGGAGTTCGGGAGAACGACACACTCGGGCTAGGATGGACGATGTGGACTACCTTGTTGAAGACAACACAAGGGGTGATTTGCTTATCACCGGAAATGGTCGGAACCCCTGGTGGGACCACTTTTGAAGATGGTCCTTATCAGTAATTACTGGGAAGGGTAATCCAAGGTAGGATGGCACAATGACGGTGCAAACTGGGAACATAATGCAAATGCTGGAATGATTTTAGTAACAGGGGAGAAGCTCAACAGTAGAGAGTGAATCCACTGTTTGAAAGGTTTAGCGTAACCGAAGGAAACTGGGAGCAATTCCAGTTAGTGCCGATGATAACACCTAGTGCTTGTGCGTGCTCTCAAGAACTTGAGCATTTCCATATTCATCAAGGTTTTACCAACATCCGTGTCGAGGATCCTGGCAACACATCATACTACCATGATGATTAGTGATGGAGGATGCAGGTGCAAAGGAGGACAACACTTTCTCAGATTTTTCCTTAGCAATGCCAAAGAAGCAATCTGGATGATCGACCGAGAGACATTTAGCACTCCACTTCTAATGTTCTCCTTGATGTGCTAGCGTAACCCATTTATTGATATGGTTTGGTATCTAGAACATCAAGTAAAAGGTCGGACTTCAGGAGCACAAGAATCCATAAGGAATAACTACGGAAGTAAAATCCTACGAAATCCTTATGGGGAGGTGGCCAACTTCCTTAATCAAGATACTACAATAATAGGTCTTCCGGCTGGGTGTGTTGGCCACGACATCCACTTTACTGATTAACGAGAGACCAATATTGTAGTTCTTGGGAATGTTCCAACCATCATGTCTGCCTGAGATTTAGATCTGGTTGGTGTCAGAATATTCCAGACTCGTCAAGTCTAGAAAGAAAATTAAGGTTTGCAACACAAATCGACGAGAAGACGTTGCAAGATTCTCGGGAGATGGATTACGGTAGTAAGCTCCAAAACATGAGCTGGTTCTGCTACAAACATGTGAGCACGTTGTCCCAGACAAGCATGATCATATGGTAGTCTTATAATAAAACACTACCGAGTTCTGGTTGGGAACCATCAACGAGGATATCGAAGTTCTTTCATAAGTCCGGATTAGCTCTTATGAAGGAACTCCTTCTCCTTGAACAAATCAATCAGTGGCTTGGTGTGCTAGAGAATTCATATGGAATGAAGATGATCAGTCTAACAGACCACGGAATACTTCGCACGTGCATAACTGACTTGGGACGATTCCAGAGGAGGTAGAAACATTCTTTCTCAAATTCACGGCGGCAACTTGCATCAAATGCACATGAATTAGAGGAAGTCACTCCTTTCATCCAAACATAGGCTTCATGAACTAGCACAAAGAAAATGCTTTCAAAAGTTTCCAACACTAACTTAGATGTTCAACATGAATCATGGACAAGATGAGAATATTGTCAATGGGCTTAACAACAATTCATCCAGGTTTCCATATAAATGTAATTCCATAACTATGTGAACATGGTGATAGCACTGGTCATACCAAAGGATGTAATGGTGTATGCTCGAGGGATCAACCACGAGTAAGACAACATTATGCATATCGTTGGTTCTGACTTGATTTGATGATAGCCCATACGCAAATCAAAGATTTGGGTAAGACAATAGATCCAACAATTGATCATGAGGATCAATCAATGAAGATATCATCTTTCTTCAACACACACACAGACACAAGATATCCCTTTGGAAATGAACTAAGTTAGACAACCTTTTATCTTCCAACTCTCCAAGTTGTTGTTTAGCTTGACCAACTAGCTCAGGGATATCCAACACAGATTCTTGGAGAAGGGGTGGTTTATTGGAAAACCAACTTGTTCACAAACTCAACATATCGGTCAGGGACAACCTGGTGGTACTTCCAAGAAGATATTTGGAAAATCACGATCCACCGACTTGTTATTAAGATCGAGAACAATCTTGCTTTTCAGGGCAAGACGATATGATCAACTGAGCAAGGGTTTGACAAAAATCCTAACTCATTGATTGAAGAGTGCACCAAAAATAAGGACTAGGTAGCACGATCAACCTCAGAATGGTGATTCGATAACCAACACGCTAAGGATGAAATTATTGTCCTTTAACTACCAAGCAACGGAATTGCTAGGAGTATAGATTTCACACACCACGATTCACTTGTCAGTATTCCGGTTACAATAACACGGAGACCGAGGAATGAATAACGATGGCCAGAAGTATCACTGCAACAAGAAATCATGAGGGTTGGTGCAATCCTCATGAGATTCCTGACATAAAGAGGGTAATACTCGTAGGTAGAACAGAACAAAAGCTGGTTAGGCATTTGATCTGCGGAATACAACTACTTTGACCCAATCCTCGAGATGGACGAGGTACTGGAGTTTGTTTCTCCTAGTCATTCCGGATTAGAATGGCTTGACAGACCACAAGAATAATAGGCATCGATAACACAAATGCACAATTACTCCTGACTATCAATTGATAGACGAGGGCCAGAAAATAACTAAAGAGAGACAACTCAAAGGAACATATGTTTTTCTGAGTTGTGGATGCATAGATTAGTATGTCGAACCAAGTCCAACAAGTTTCTTCTAGATAACCCATGCAGAAAGGTAGGACTGGCAGAGTCACAATATGAATGGAGTACTCCTCAAGAGCGCCCTGGTTGAGATCTTTTGGTTAAAAGAACTTCTGCCATGATGGTTCATGGTATTGGAAGAATGAAATACCACGGACCTCGAGGACTAATGCAAAGGTTACTAATATCTTAAGGGAACTAGCAAACACTAGCTACACGAGTTAAGTAGAGTGAATCTTGGGTTCAAGAACCCAGAAATAGAATGCCTACTAACTAAATGGCATCACGGGATGCTTTCAAGAATAGTGGCCAGAATCATCACACTGGGGATGCAAGCATTGCTAGATTACTAAGTGGTCCTCTAAGACACCTAGGGTCATAATAATAACTACAACATATATGTCAAGGCAGCAGAGTACCTCAACTCAACGGTTAGTGTGGTTAATCTGGCCCAAAGGGAACATCGAGAACGGAAAGAAGGGATTTGCAACTGCGTCAGATTATTTAGAAGCCTGGGGTGGCTCGGACAGCATAACGACTGTAAATGCTCAAAGGATTTGAGACATCCTACAAAATGGTGGCATAACCACTCAACAACATCATATCAAGGTTCCAAGTCCAACTAACAACACACTATAGTGGTAGAAACTGAACTGAGGCTTGAGACCAACAATCCTACGAGTCTACGGATTAGTAACACGTGATCCTGATAGAAAGATGAGAAGCCTAGTTCTTAATCCCCGTAGAATGAGAAGAGGGTGACTCAGATTAGAGGGCATAAGGTAAAGGAGTAAAAAGAGCCTTACGTTCCCTTCCACAATCAATTCCCTTACATAACTAAAGCATTTCTAGACTCAACTTCGACCAGTTTGGCTTGGTAATCCTACAGGCAGTCAGGCTCTGATACCAACGCTGTCGGGACCCCGATTCTAAGTCACACTGATCTAGCCTGTAACACCTCATATCCCTTTGCGGCCTCACGCACGGTATTCCCACGGGTGTCGCCTTACCATGGCCCGGGACCGTTTGCGCCTTTTGGCTCACGTATATGATAATGTCGCTAGCATCCATATGACAGAGAACCCGGGCCGACATGACTAGTCGTGAACCCAAAGTGGCACTAACTTACGGGGACAGGCAAACATGAATCAACATCGAGCATGTCGGTCAGCAGCGTGTGAATCCGGGCTATAGCACTGGGCTAACAGGACTCCGGGAACCCGGGCTGTAGCAGGCTAGGCAGGACTCCGGATGTCACCGCGTGACATTTCCCCGAAGGGACAGACACAGGAACGGAGTGAATCACATGCCGGCCAGTCAATTGTTCCGGAGCAGTAGTGCTGGGCTAGCAGGACTCCGGTGAACCGGGCTGTAGCGGACTACTATGGCTCATGGAGCACAAGACTACATTTCCCCATAAGAGAGGCTACCAAGGATACACAACTAGGTTGTCGGATCCCACACATACCAAGCATTTCAATCATACACACAATATGCTCGATATGTGCAAATACAACATGGCATCACAACAAGACTCTACGACTCAGAGTATTTATTCATTAGGCTCCGAAGAGCCAGATATTACAAACATGGGTCTCATGACCCAACATTCAAAGCATACAAGTCAAACACATGCGGAAGCTTAACATGTCTGAGTACAGACATCTACAAATGAAAAGGCTGAGAAGCCCGACTATCTACCAGATCCTGCCGAGGGCACAAGATCGTAGCTGAGGTAACAAGCTAAAAGTCGAAGTCCAAGCGGTACTACTAGCGAGACTGAAGTCTCTCTGCAAAAACATAAAATAGGCAAACGTGAGTACAAATGTACCCAGCAAGACTTACATCAGAACTAGCTACATATGCATCGGTATCAACAAAACGGGGGTGGTGGAGTTTGACTGCAGCAAGCCAGCTTTGACTCGGTGGCTATCCTGAACTACGACTGCAAGTAACTCTTTTGAGGTGGCGCACACGAGTCCACAAATTCACCATACCAATACACCACTATGGATCCGCTCCCGTCTCCCTACGAGAACGCCATCCATAGCACTCACGCTTATCTTGCGCATTTTAGAGTATCCACTTTCACCTGTCTATGAACTGTTATAGGCAACCCAGAAGTCCATTTCCGCGGACACGGCTATTCGAATAGATGATGTTAACCCTGCAGGGGTGTACTTCGACACACACGCTCTCACCACTTACCGCTGTTTACACGACATGTACTCGGCAACCTTCAAGCGGAAGCCCAGCGAGGGTGTCGGCCACAGCCTACCTAAACACTCAAGTCTCTAGTCCAGGTTTATCGCCTATTCAGGTTCCATCCGCAGGGAGTCCGGCCGAGGTTTCCACATACGGCCCCGAACGATGTGTGCGGGGTTCCGGGACACCAAACGGGCGCCCGGCATGCCCGGCCACGTGCCTACCGCATCACAGCCCACCCCTCCGGTCAGCGCTGCCCACGGCCTCCAGCATACTACGAACACCAGAAACTACTTGCAACTCCTGGACAGAGGACAAGGGTGATTAAGAAGCCGAGAGGGTCCATTGGTTTCGGGCCCAATGCGTGGTAGTAACTGTATCATGGATCACAAACACAGAACTCAGTTCCTGAGGACGGCTGCAATGAGACAACCCACCATGTACTCCTACATGGCCTCTCACCGCTACCTTTACCAAATCGTGTTCACACACTTAGCTCACACACAGTAGGGCATGTTCATCACCATTCCAACTCATCCCCGATGAATCAGACCTGACACAACTCTAAGCAATAGCAGGCATGACAAACAAGCATGAATGAGTAGGCACACCAGGGCTCAAACAACTCCTACTCATGCTAGTGGGTTTCATCTATTTACTGTGGCAATGACAGGTCATGCAGAGGATAAGGGGTTCAACTACCGCAACAAGTAACGGTTGAATCGTTGTTGTCCTAATGTAGTAAAAGAGAGCAGGAGCGAGAGAGTGGGATTGTATCGGAATGAACAAGGGGGTTATGCTTGCCTGGCACTTCTGAAGATATTATAGTTCTTCATCGGTGTCATCGAACTCATCGTCGGAATCACGGCTTATCGAGAGGGGACAATCACCGGCAAACAAGGAAGAACACAATCAATGCAATGCAACAATTATGATGCATGACTATGACATGTCAAGAATGTTATGATTTACACTAATGCATCTAGCAACAGTTTAAATGAGGTCCATATGAGCTAAGGGTTCATATGCAAACTCCATATTTAGCATCTATAATGTCATTATCATGTTTTCACCTATACAGCAGGTATAACTTAGTTTGACATGCATGAAAATGATACAGATGGATAGATTGCATTTTTCTGATAATTTTTCATATATAAATTATTTCATTCTAAGCTACGGTTGATTTTATATGATTTTTAGAAGTTTATACTATTTTCTGGAATTTTCTGAATAAACTTAAATCCAGATAATGCTTTACTGCGTCAGCCTGACGTCATCACTGCGTCAGCGAGTCAACGGGCTGGCCAGGGTCAAACCTGACCCGTGGGACCTGCCTGTCAGTGACTAACCTAACTAATCCAGATTAATTAGCGCTAAACTAATACTAATCTAGTTTAGTTAGGAGCATGGGCCCACACGTCAGTGACTCAGGGGGAGTCAAACTGGGGTCAAACCGGGTCAAACGAGGTCAAACCCGCCGGCGACTCGACGCCGGCGAGGCCCGAGACGGCGGCGCGGCTCGGAAAGCGCCCACAGGGCACGGACGAGGCCGTTCTTGGGCTCATTGGAGAGCTCTTGCAGGCGCGCGTCGAATGGTGGTAGTGGCTGGGCCTGTGGTGACCGGAGTCGACGGCGGCGAGCTCTTTCGCGGCCGCCGGAGTTCGGGTGGGTGCGGGGTTAGCGCTGCGGCTTGCAAACAAACGGGCTATCGCGCTAGAGTTGCTCTACGGAACGTCGCGAGTGCAACGGACGCACGCGCGGGGCCATTTGGTCGCCGGAGCCACGGCGGCGACGAGCTCATGCGGCGGCGAGCTTCGGGCACGGTGGCTAGTCTAGCTAGAGCTCGAAATCGAGCACGGGAGTAGGGGGAAACGGTTCAGGGGCTCACAGTGATCTCAAGGAAGGCCTCAGCGGGCTCGGGGAGGCGGAGACGGCGGCGAATCGACCGACGAGGAGCCTCGGTGGCCGGTGACGGAAACGGCGACGGTGGCGATGAAGCAGCACGTCCGAGGCCGGGAGGATCGTCGAGGAGGAAGAAGCAGATGAGGCGGAGCTCTTGGACAGCTCGGAGAGGCGAGGTGGTGGCGGTGGCCGCGGGTACGGCGATCGGCGTCGGCGAGCTCGCTCGGTGGCGCTCTGTTCTTGCGGGAGAGAGGGCCAGAGGGGAAAGTGAGAGAGAGGAGAGAGCGGTCGGGGCTGCGTGGCGTCGCGAGGGAGGCCCAGGGCGACGAGGGGGAAGCGGCAGGAAGCAGGAGGTGGCCGGGGCGCGTGCGTGCGCGCGTCGGGCACGCGCCGTCCTCCTGGCAGGGGGAGGAAGACGACAGGGGAGGAGGAGGTGGGCTGGGCCGCTACAGTGGTGGGCTGGCCCCTCTGGTGGCTACACAGGTGAGGCCAGGTAAGCTCTCCCTCTCTTCTGTTTTCTAATTTGTTTTTGATTTCTAATTATTTGCCTCTGTTTTGAGCTTAGGAAAAAATACCAAGGCATTTCCTAAAATCCTGAAAATATTCATGGACACTTGCTGAATTATTTCAGTGGCCCAAAAATAGTTCCAACATTATTTGAACATTTAAATTATTTATAGTATTTAAATGCCCAAAAGTCAAATACAATAAGACTTAATTCAAAAATCCAGAATGGCCTAGAAATAGGTGCATCATTTTTGGCAGAGGTTTTTTACCTTTATCAAAAATCATGAACATTTCTAAAGGGCATTTGGGTTCATTGAAAATATTGTTTATTTGAACCTAGTTGAATGCATTTGGTGCTAGGGTTTCAACATCCCCATTTCAAGTTTCTTTGAAAAAAACATGATGACATGAGGAACAAGCAAAGTCAAACAAGGGCTGATCTGGGGCTGTGACATAGCAAGCATGCCGCAGTCGGGCGTCTGAGCGACACCGCATCAAGGGCTTATAAAGAATAATTAAATAGCAAGCATGCCGCAGTCGGGCGTCTGAGCGACACCGCATAAAGGGCTTGTAAAGAATAATTAAATAGCAAGCATGCCGCAGTTGGGCGTCTGAGCGACACCGCACAAAAGGCTTATAATATAAAGAAAATACCAGGCATGCCACAGTCAGGCGTCTATGCGACACCACATAAAGGGCTTTATAAAGAATCGTTGCAGTGGGTATCCAGGAGGTAGAACCGTCCCAGGGATACTCAATAATTCAAACAAGGTAAATGGTTAGTCCATAATAATAGTAATCATAATCATCACAAGTCACAAGTCATGATCCAAGTTCTGGTTTAACAGTTTTTGCTCCGAAGACCGACACTAAGACCGACACTTGACCCATCCCAGACTGTAGTCCTTAAGCATGGACACGGCTATTCGAATAGATGTATAATCTCTGCAGAGGGTGTACTCTTTACCCACGGGTAACGGATTTCTTTAGTCCATCGGGACTAATTCCGTCTACGGTCTTTTAATTGAAAACGCCTGACCTGCACACACCAGCTTAACTTACCGGTGTCTGGAATCACCCACGACACCTGTCAAGCGAAACTCTAAGTGGGGAGGCTACAACTTCGACGTAGCATGGGATCACAAAATTTATACCATGCGCAAACTAGGGGAGCTACCCCTTCGGCTACAACCAAAACACCCATGCCCCCGGACCGGATGAATGGCTTTAATCCATGGCCATGGGACCCTCATCACGGCCTCTCTGTACGGTGTGTGCTAGAAAGGGGTTGACAACTTACTGAACCGTACCCTACCTATGGCAGGGACAAGTGGTAGTACGAAGCAAGTATGCGGGTTACTGGAACAAGACTCGATCTACGGCCGACTTGGGAGGTTCAAGTATTCTCTGCATGATTATCATAACAAAAATATTTCCGCTAACAGGTAAGCTCACCACTCATCAAGCCTCACCATGCCATACCGGACATACTCGTCTCAACGAGGAACTAGGGACAAGCACGCATCTACCCATGACCGCGACTTTCCCGACTTCCTTCCGGTATGCATGAGAAGCTTATGAGGATGATCACTATCACCAGCATATCCATTTATAACAGCAAAGAAATCACCACTATGCACTCATGCGTATGATTTTTATCGTCACATAAAATAGCGTATGCTCCAAGTCAAGGTGATGTTGTAACCGTATCAACAACATCCAAAAATATTATGCCAGGGTTCAGAATGCTTGCCTTCAAGTGTATGCATGTGGGGGTGCACTTTTTGAAGGTTGCATTTTTCTCCAAAATCCTATTTTGAGAAATATTCAAATAACACATATTTCAAAAACAGTACAAAAAGTTGTCCCAAAGATTTTTGAAATAAATCTCAAAATAAACTAGATGAAATTTGAAAGAGGTAGGAAAAAGAATCAACTCATTTGGAGTTTTATTTTAAAAGATATAGCCAGTCAAAGATTAGTCAAAGTTCTGTTTTAATAAAATTAGAAAAAGAAAACGCTTCGGGGGAAAATACGCTTTCGAAGCAGAGGAGACGTACTCGGGACTTTTACGCTTTCCCTTATCCAGAGTGGACGGGCACGTGGGTCACTGACAGTGGGTCTAGGGGGTGTTCAGAATGCAAACTAGAAAACATGCCAAAACTGTTCCTGCACACAGGGTGTTTGACAGAATGCCATGGGCATCTAGGCAACTCTTGGGGTGGCCAAACTCCCCAGATCCTAGTCTCTTTAGGAGCTAAAGAAGGTGGTAAGGTTAGTTTGGCAAAAACAGAAATTTGTTAGTGCAAGTTTTTGAGAAAATCAGTTTTGGGCAGAAACTAAAGGCTATCATTGCATGCACTAAAAATACTCCAATGGGTCCCATCTCCTGGACTTAAGGGTTTGGTAGGGAGAACTATAAGTAGGAAAAGCTCATGGGCACTAGAGCCAAATAAAATAGGGTTGCAGTACAAATCACCAAACTGGACCAGAATGAAGATGAGGTTGATTCACTGAAATTTTCCAAAGAACATCACTGGGTTTTTGCATGAAGTTGCATTATGAGCATCTACTGACATCCCCAAACACTTGGAAGAATTTTTAGAAGAATATTTAAATAGGTTGTAGTGCAAAAATATCTACTGGACCAGATTTGAAAAATTGATGTAGAGCTCAAAATCTCCAATGACCAAAGGATATTTTTGCATAAAAGTGATGTGGAAACCTCACATGACATCCCCAAATTTTGGTGAAAATTTTAAATGCATTTATCAAAAGGTTGCAGTGCAAAAGGGCTCCAAATTTATGAAAGATCATTTTAAAAGAATAAAGCTCATGAAAAACAATTATGCAAATAAATCCACTGATAAGGAATTGTTTTTATAAAGAGGGCATACAAGTCCAATAATAATTTTGGAAAGTTTCCACTTGAGGTAAAAACCCACAATATTAAAGAGAAGAGGGGTTCTGAAATCAAAGGAGAAATCCAGAAAAATAAAAATTTAATTTTCTGGCAAAATTTTAATTGATAAAACAAGGTCAAATTTTTGGGGTGTTACAGGGTGTGATGGCTGTCGATGGCGTTGAAGCAGATATGTGACGGTAGACGGGTGCATCGGGGGATAAGTCCCGTTGTGGTGTAAGAGAAGGTCGTGTGAGCGGCCCCGGCAAAGAGGACGACGACGCCGATGAAGCGAGAGGACATGATGCAAGGCTCTTGGTCCGTCGCCGTGGATGAGAAACGTCCATGTCTAGCAGTGGACGACGCGGTCTTAGTAGGCGCTCCGGCATGGTGGAGGACGGTGGCGATGGATGTGGTGGAGGACGGCGGCGATGGATGGGGTGGCGGACGGAGGCCGGTGTGGGGATGGTGTTCTAGCGCAGACGGTGTATGAATGGGAAAATGGAGGGAGAGGTACGAGGAACCATGTTTTTGGGACGCGCCTGTCTGAAATATGGGAAAGTTACGAACTTAGCCCCCGTTTAAAATTTGGACCTCTCGTCGGTTCGGGATACGACGGTAATCTCGCATCTCGCCAATATTTGCCCAGAGTGATTTCGGGCGAGGAGAGGGTGGTTGGCGCCCATGGTTGGCGCCCATGGTGTATGAATGGGGCTGACAGGTAGGGTAGTTGTGTCACGTCTGAGTGAAATTACAAACCTGCCCCTATTGAAAATATTTGCCTACATCGATTTCGGCCGAGTCGAGTTTGTTTTGTCGCCCATCGTGTATGAATGGGGAAATGGAGGGAGAAACAGAGGTCTTTCGGACGAGCTTGAATCAAATGTGTTTTTCCGCCCATGTTTGGCGCCCACCGTGTCAGAATGGGCTCAGAGGCGGTCGTGTCACGTCTAATTGAAGTTACTATCCTACCCCTATTTAGAGAAGTGGAAACCGGGCCGATGGATTGTCCGTGTAATGGGTAGACAGTAATTTCCATCTCCCAAACACTTGGCTTCGGGCAACCGACGTGGGAGTGGACATTTTGCCGCTTCTTTCGAATTTTGGGACAATAAGCATCCACGTTTACCCTGGCAACTAAATTCGAACCCAGTTTGTATTCCTATACGAATCTTTATAAATCATTCTATATGTTTTTATATATCTTCAAAAGGACAACAAAGATGTATTCCATTGTCATGTATGAATATGGTTTACAAATGCAGATACTCAAATTCAGAAGCTAGAATCCAGTTTAAGGTGAATTCGAATATTTGGAACACTTCATGTCCAACTCAAATGTCACACGCAACATAATGTGTATTCCCATTTAGATATGTACACAAGCAATGTATCAAGATTCAAATACCGAGTCAATCAACCAAGAATGTACAGAACTAACAGACATATAAACACTTATAGAGTATATGGATCAATAATATCAACTAACATACATAAGCCAGGCCGCTCTACTTTTCTTTGCTACAACAACATCCTTTTTTTAGCCAAGCTACTACAGCATCTTGGCCCTTTCCGATGCGTACCACTTATGGTCCATCTATACTACTATTATTGCTGAATGCACATTCAGCCCGATTGGCATATTTGTAGGTCTGGCACAGCAATCAAAATGAAATGTCCGAGTCTTATCAATTAATACAGACTTGTGCTCAAATAAAATTACAAACCAAAAAACAAAAAACAATTATTACATGATCTCTAAAACAAATGGTTTGATTGATTACATGATCAAACAACACAAAGGTTATTCAACGATGGAAAGAACATTTCACCTATGGTTTACCAAGTGGGAATTTAATTTCCTTTTTTCCTTCAGGACCTTAACAATGGGGTCAGTCTCAGCTTGCTTCGTTTTGAAATCCACCAAATATTTAATGGTTGTCTTGAGTATTGCTACTGATTGTGCTGTTTGCTTCCTCAACATGTCAACTTCGTATCTAAGTGCAGAAGCAGAATCTCTTTCTACCACTAGTTTAGCCTCTAGAGCATCAGCAGTTGGCAATTCATAATGCACGATCGGGCCGGTGCCACTGCTGTGGGATGATACAACGTCCATGGGGACCTCGCTCTTTGATCTTGGGCTAACCTGTTTTGCCATTAAAGTTCTGATTGGATTCAGAAAGTTGAAGTTAGCAAAACATCTCAACTGGGAGTTATAACAGCAAACCAGTTAAACAAACAAGGAATTAAAGAGTTTCAATTCGATGCTGAAAAGTAGTTATTAACATCATTGTAACCCGTTGTTGCAGTAGCAAAGCAGTTAAACAAACAAGTAGCTATTTAAGTTCAGGCAAACATGTAATTCTTAACAATAAGTATCAAACACATAGATAGGCGCAGTCTATAATAGGATTAACAGGCTGTGGCATTATGTAATCAGTAGCAAACTAAATCAAGCCAAGCAACGTAATTGAACAATTTTGCAATAAGTGGCTAACCAAAATTCCGAGAAGCAGGTAACTGAACTTACGCTAGTTCTTTGTACAGGCACACTGCAACTTCTTTTTCGCTTACAAGGTTGTACGAAGGAGTCCATGGCATCAATTGCTTGGATACGCAGTCCTAATACTTCTTTCTTCCCACACTGCATTGGTAAGTCGAATCGTTAATCTGGTAAGATGGTGCATCCTTGATATGTTATATGAGGACGTGTAGTCAGACTAGTTGTAGCCACACACATCACACTGGCTTTTACTGTATATTTCATGCGATTACTTATGGCATATCGAGATCAGCAATCTACAATAGGATGAAAAGACTGGCATCCTTCACATTATTGGCGAACTCAGTTCATAGAAACAAGCAATTCAACCATTCTGTGGGTAAATCAAAAGCGCCACTAGAATATTTTTCACTACCCCTATCATACACGCAAAAAGGGGCGACGCCACCATAGGGGCTGGTATGGGCGGCCGCCTCGGGTGGCTCGAAAGTGTGCACCTAGTTTGAGTCGTCCAGGTTGGCCCAGGCTAGTTTTGTTCGTCCCAACGCATGAGTAGGAAATGTAAAAAATGAAGAAAAATGTTTCAATTTGGATAGGCCAATAACATAAGTGCAAGGCAGGCCCTATAGCAGGCTCGCGGCCCAAACGAGCGCCTCCCATATCGATCGACAGCAGAAAAAATCCCAATTCGTCCGCTCCAGCCTCCAGTCTAGTTCGCTCCTAACCTAGCCGCCGCTGGACAGACCGACATAGCCCTTCCTCGTGCCCTCGTTGGAGGGCGGTCGCCGGGCTTCAAGCGAACGGAAGGACAAGAAGATGAAGATCCAACCCTGGGTGTAGCCTGCGTGGGAGGCAGCGGTGGCAGCACGGGCATGGCATCGAGCCTGCACAAACGGACAGTCGTAGCTTGCAAGAGTAGCATGCACAATGAGTAGGTACATCACATCCCTGATTATATCTAATTCAACTCTTCAATTTCTGGCCAATAGTTAAACCTGACGGTGTTGTAAAACTGCTTGTATGTAGGGAATCTATGCGAAAATGAAACCAATTTCTTATTTTATAACCCCCCCCCCAATCAATACTGAACTTAATGAATCTGATGAATCTAATCAAGTTTCCGGTGCAAACATCCAAGCTCATGTTGTTCTTGAGCTTGAAGTGTCTAATGAACAGACTGGTAATGAAGGATTTGATGCAAACATTTTACATGCTCCTGGTGATGAACATATAGTGTCTAATGAGGCATCTAATGCAAGCATTTTGCAAGCTCCCATTGAAGGATTTAGTGTCTAATGATGATCTGCTATGTTGAGAGAGACATCGAGATTTGCAGGCATTGATGACAAGCAAATTATAGTGCATTTTCATGGCTTGAGGAAACGTCGAGGCCATCTACCAGAAAGTCCCTGTATCATGACAACGTAGCATAAATACTTTTCTAATATGTTTTTTGAAACTATTGGCATACTTGTGCAGGATAGATATATTGATATGCAGTTTGCGCACTGGTTATAGGTGCAATTACACTAAGATATTTTCAGCCAGAGAACGAATAATTCAAGCAGGTACAGACCATGTTTGTAGTCCTTGTACACCATGTTGCATTTTGTGTTTTTTGGTGCTTGCATCATTTAGTGTGTATAATCTGAACTACTTTGGATCATTAGCTGGTTTTCAAAGTGCATGTAGCTTCACATTTCTCAAGTTATGTTGATTTTCGGAGTGCAAGTGCCTTCGTATTTTTTAAGTTAAATGTTCGCCCCTGCTAACTTGAATTCGTGGATCCGCCACTGCACACAAATCATACACGAATGCCAGTACGAATTAAATGAAATGCAGGGACTTACGCTAGCTCATTGTACAGGCTCACTACAGCTCTGCTTGCGCTTGGGATGTTCCATGTACAAGTCCATGTTGCCACTTGCTTGGATGTGCACGCCTTGTGCTCCTTGCATCCCCCTCTACATTTTTGACACGGCGAATGGCTGATCAAATAAGAGGAATCGACCTTGCTGTTGTACCGGAGGACAGATACTTACAAGGTTATACGGGTGTGCAGGACGTGTACCAGATCCCGTAGCGCCATCATGCTTCGCTAAAAAATGGATTTGCTTGTTTCAGATGATATCTCCAGAAGAAATAAGAGTTAAAGTCAGAGTTGGATAGGCGTGTAAGCTAAGAGAGCAGTGAAAGGATATCCAAACATCGTCGGAACAGTGCACAAGGAGTGATGTGTGGATACCTAGTTCGGGCCGGCGTTTGGGCATGCTCGCCTAGCTAGAGTGCGGGTCACTTCAGAGCCGTTGAGGGTGATGCACTGGCTGGCCGCTCATGGATGCAGATCTTGAGTGGCAGTGGAGCGCTATGATGCGGTGGACGAGACCGTTGGTGAAGCCCCAGCGGCCTAGGGGGGCGGAGGCGCGACAATGTGCTCGGTGAAGTAGCCTGGGTGAGATGGGAGACGGCGTCGGTGAAGCGCACTGATGCGGTGGAAGTCGGTGTCTGTGAGGCATGTCGGTTGCGGCGGCCGACGTTGTCGGTGGACCACCCGGTGCGGTGGACGAGGGCGTAGATGAGGTAGCTCCGGTGCGGTGCTGAAGCGCGACCGTCGTCTTCGTTGTCGTCCGGCACAGAGGTGGGGAAAGAGACGAGACGAGGGGCGATTCGAACTTTGCTTGGGTTGGCGGCGAATTAGGGATTTGAGCAATCTAGGTGCGGAAGGGGACGGTGGAGAAGGGAGATTTTGCATGGCTGGAAATGGGGCCGCCAGATATTTCAATCCAAAACGTGGAAGCGCGACCTTATTTTGTCGTCGTCCTTTTTTTGGGGGGGTGGAGGGGGAGGGAGGGAGGGGGTGGGTGGCTGGGTGGCTGGGTGCTAAGCGTCCGTCCGACACACGCGACCACCACGACACGACCCTGGTCTGCCTGGTGCGCCTACATTTGAGAATGCAAACGAATCTTCTTTCATTTGCAAACGAATCTGTATGTATTACCATGACCGTGTTTTCCTTGCAATAATTAGTCATTCGAAACGAGATACTATAAATTAATTAATGAGGAGTTATTTGAAAAAAAATTGAAACGGTATCCATGCTAACGTGGATTAGAGTGTGTGTCACATAATTAGTTATTTGAATTAGAGTGTGTGTCACATAGCGATCTCCAATTCTAACGTGGATTTCGCATTTCACTGTATCCACGCTACTTTTTTAATACAAATTCATATGTATATGATGAACACCATGGTAGTGAGAAAACTTTTGGATAGATTCAAACATATGACCTACAAAATAGCACAACAAATCAAGTCAATGTCAACTTTTCGAAACCTAGTATGGCACGAATTCGAAATAATTACCCATATGCATGGTCCTCAGTTCAAATCTTACAATGTACACCGAATTGAAACATCAATATTAAGTCTCGTACTATCTACATTCAAATGTTGTT